>NW_016808980.1:2043294-2049442 GCF_001698545.2 Rhinopithecus bieti
AAAAAAAAAAAAAAAAATGGAGAAAAGTCTTATTGGAGATATCTAAAGCTGTACTTAGAAGGAAATGTATAGCTTTAAATATATATATTAATAAAATAATAAGTAGAAATCAGATCTAAGCATCTGTTTTCATAAATTTGAGAAAGTGCAGCAACTTACACACAAAGAAAACAAAAAGAAGGAAATAATAATGACAGGAGTAGCAAATAATGAAATTAAAAACAAATATACTAAGGAAAGGCCACAAAGCCCAAAGCTTGTTGAAAAGACTAATAACGTTTTATTAATTTTGATCCTTAGCAACTGATGAGGAAAAACAGAGAAGGCTTAAAATGATCCGGATCAGGAATTTAAAAAGGGTATCACTATAGGTCAAATGAACATGAAAAAATATAACAAGAGGATATTATGAACATCTTTAGGACAGTAAGTTTAGATAACATGAACAAATTCCTTTAAAAAAACACATCATAAATCTGATACAAGAAAAAAGTAAAGATAGAGAGTCCTTTATTAAGAAAATTGAATCTGCTCTTTCCCTGCCACCGCCGAGTGGCGCGGAGGCCAAGGCTTGGGTGCGTTCAAGATTCAGCTTCACCCGTAACCCACCGCCATGGCCGAGGAAGGCATTGCTGCTGGAGGCGTAATGGACGTTAATACTGCTTTACAACAGGTCCTGAAGACTGCCCTCATCCACGATGGCCTAGCACGTGGAATTCGCGAAGCTGCCAAAGCCTTAGACAAGCTCATCTTTGTGTGCTTGCATCCAACTGTGATGAGCCTATGTATGTCAAGTTGGTGGAGGCCCTTTGTGCTGAACAGCGAGTCAACCTAATTAAAGCTGATGACAACAAGAAACTAGGAGAATGGGTAGGCCTCTGTAAAATTGACAGAGACGGGAAACCTGGTAAAGTGGTTGGTTGCAGTTGTGTAGTAGTTAAGGACTATGGCAAAGAGTCTCAGGCCAAGGATGTTATCGAAGGGTACTTCAAATGCAAGAAGTGAAGAAATAAATCTTTGGCTCACAAAAAAAAAAAAAAAATTGAATCTAATTTAAACCATTTAACAAAGGAAACTTCAGGCAGGTCTAGATGGCTTCTCTGGCAAAAAATTTTTAAAGATCTATGGAAGAAATAATACAAATAGACAAATCCTTCCAGAGGATAATAAAGACTCCTTTCTAACTCATTTTAGGAAGCTATTATAACCCTGATAACAAAATCTGACGGGAACACTATAAGAAAGGAAAATTTTAGACCAATCTCTCTTTTAAGTATAGGTGCAAATATTCTAAACATATTAACACATTTTAAAATCTGGTATATATTAAGAGTAATATGTTAATTTGTGCAAGAAATTAAGTAAAAAAAGTAATATGTTGTGACCAGTTGGAAATATTTTAGAAATGCAAAGATAGTTTAACATTTAAAATTCATCAATGCAATTTCCCATATGAATATAATAAAAGCATACAATTCTTTATCTCAATATAAAAAGAAAAAACTTTTGTTAAATTCCAACATTCATTAGTATAAAATTCTTAGCAAACTAAGAGTAGAAGGGGGACTTTCTTAGCAAATCAGGAATAGAGGGGAACTTTCTTAGTCTGATAGGGTGTATCTATAAAAACCTTGGTAAAATGTTGAAAGAATGGATGGATGCCTGCTATCATGACTGGTACACAACATTGTACTGAAGGTCCTAGTCAGTGCAATAAAACAGACAAAACATGTATAAAGGTTAGAAAGGAAGAAATAAAATGATCAACAGATGACATATTTGCATAATCAGAACATCTGGAAGAATCTACCAATAAATTATTGGAATAATAAATTAATTTTATCAAAGTCCCTAGATACAAGTTTAACATACAAAAATTGACCTCATTTCTATATAACAAAGGGGAACAATTGTAGAATGAGGTTTTAAAAGCAATACTATTTACAATAGTATCAAAAATCCAATACCTAGGCATGAATCCACTGAAAGATATGTCAGAGTCTCTGCAGAAACCTCTAAAATGTTAGGGAGAGAAATGTTAAAAGACATAACTAAATGGAGAGAGATACTATATTCATGAATTGGAAGGTTCGATATTGTAAAGCTCTCAGTTCTCACCAAATCTACAGGTACAGTGCAATCCTCACAATCTCAACAGCTTTCTTTTTTGTGTGTGGAAATTGTAAGTTGATTCTTAAATTTATACAAAAATGTACATACAAAAAAGTCCAGGGACAATCAAGAGAACCACAGAAAGAACAAAGTTGGAGGAAAGACTTACTAACAAATGACAATAACGAACAGAGTGTAATATTTGTGCGAGGATACACAAGGAGACCAGCCAAAAAGAATAGAAGTTTCTAGAAACAGACCCACAAATCTAAAGTAACATGATTTATGACAAAGGTGGCCTTTCTGAGTAGAGGGGGAAAGAGTGGTCTTTTCAACAGATATAGCTGGGTCAATCAGCTATCCATAAGGAAAAGTAGTGAAACTTGCCCCTACATGAGAATAATCAGTTCCGGGTAGATTTTTTTCCTTTTCTTTTCTTTTCTTTTTTTTTTTTTGACAGAGTCTTACTCTGTCACCAGGCTATAGTGCAGTGGTGTGATCTCAGCTCACTGCAACCTCTGCCTCCCGGGTTCTAGCGATTCTCCTGCCTCAGCCTCCCGAGTAGCTGGGACTACAGGCACCTGCCACCATGCCCAGTTAATTTTTGTATTTTTAGTAGAGATGGGGTTTTACCATGTAGGCCAGGTGGTCTTGATCTGGACCTTGTGATCTGCCCGCTTTGGCCTCCCGAAGTGCTGGGATTACAGGCACGAGCCACCGCGCCCAGCCCCAGGTGGATTTTAAATCTAAATATGAAAGGTAAAACAATAAAGCCACTGGAAGATAGGAGAATATCTTTATGACTTTGGGGCAAGAAAAGATTTCTTAAGTAAGGCATAAATAGCATTTACCATAAATGAAAGAACTGTACATTGGATTACATTAAAATTAAGAACTTTTGTTCATCAAAGGCACATTAAGAAAATGACAATCAGAATGAGTGAGGTGTTTGCAATACAAATTACTGAAAAAAGGTCATATTCACAGTATGTCATGAATTTTTACAAAGAAGTAAGAAACGGAATAGGAAAAAAATCTAAACAAACTTCACGAAAGAAGATATTCAGTGAACTAATGCTCAGCCTCAATGCTTGTCAGGGAAATGCAAATGAAATTTGCAATGAGATGCTACTACAGATCCACCAGAATGGCTGATATTAAAAGGACCAACATTACTAACGATGTAAAACAGCTGGAACTCTCACCCACTGCAGCTGGGAGTCTAAACAACCACTTTTGAAAACTGGCTAAAGTATCTGCTAAAGATAAACATACAGATATTTTCTGGCCCATTGTTTCCTTTCCTAGTACATAGTCCACAGAATTGTGTATATCTGCATACCAAAGACATAAATATCCTCAAACTAGAATGCATCCAAATGGCCAGCAATAGTATAATGGATTAAAAATCATAGTATATTCCCACAGTGAAATATTGTATGGCCAAAAAAAGAACAACTTACAACTACTGCAACAATATACACAAATCTCAGAAACAATGTTAAGTGAACAAAACCAGATGTGAAAGAGTCCTATTGTATTCATATAGTGTTAATATAAAATATAAACATATAAATTTGAAGTTATTAATGTAAAGTTTTAAAACAGGGAAAACAATTTTTGTCTTAGAGGTCAATGATGTGATTACCTTTGGAAGCGGGGGCAGGAAAGAATGATTGCTAGGAGGCCTACGAGGTCTTTTGGGATCCTTTGATGTTCTAGTTTTGACCTGGGTTGTGGTTGCACATGTGAGCTTGCTTTGTGATCATTCAGTGAGCTGTACACTTAGGACTTTCACACTTTTCTTTTCTTTTTTTTTTTTTTTTTTTTGAGACGGAGTCTCGCTCTGTTGTCCGGGCTGGAGTGCAGTGGCCGGATCTCAGCTCACTGCAAGCTCTGCCTCCCGGGTTTACGCCATTCTCCTGTCTCAGCCTCCCGAGTAGCTGGGACTACAGGCGCCCGCCACCTTGCCCGGCTAGATTTTGTATTTTTTAGTAGAGACGGGGTTTCACCGTGTTAGCCAGGATGGTCTCGATCTCCTGACCTCATGATCCGCCCGTCTCGGCCTCCCAAAGTACTGGGATTACAGGCTTGAGCCACCGCGCCCAGCCGCTTTCACACTTTTCTATATGTGCTTTGTGCATCAACAAAAAGTTTAAAAGTGTCAACTAGAAATAATAAATATTTGGATAAGTAATTTCATTTAGCAAACATTTAGCAGATGGCTCTGATGTGCCAAGCACTGTGCTGAGGAAACAGTGAACAAGTTGATCAAGGTCCCTTCCCACAGGGTGCTTACCCCATGTATGTGTGTGTGTTATGCAGCAAATCAAGAATTATCATTTGCTATTGACTGGAAAAGAGCAGGGTGCTATGGGAGCCTGCAGAAAGGGCACCTGACATTTCTGCAGGCAGTGGTTTCTCTGATGGGAACTGAAGGAAGACTAAGAGTTGAGCAGGTACTGATCTGCAGTAGCTGAAAAAGAAATAGGAAAAAAAGGAAGAGTTAAGCAGGTGAAGGAAGTGAGGGAACAGTATTTCAGGCAGAGCGAATAGCATATGCAAAGGCTCCGTAGAGGTAAGAGAACATACGTCACTTTTAACGAGCCCAGAGAGTTCATTGTGAGAGAGTAACAGAAAGGTAGAAGAGTTAGGTAGTAGCTGAATCATGTAGGTTCCTCTAAACAATGCCAAGGAGGCTGGGAGACTGGAGTTTTTTCTGAGGGCAATAGGGAGCTATCGAAGGCTATTGATGGGTGAAGGGAGTGGATAATAGGATCAAATTTGATCCTTGAAGAGATAACGATGGCTTCTGGATAGTCAAGGGTGGAGGAACAGAGAATGCTGAGATGGATGCTCAGAGGAGACACGGGAATGGTAGCAGAGAAAAGAATGGGTGAGAAAAAGATGGAGTTTGAGAAAGGTTTAGGAAGAAGAATAGACAGGCCCAGGTGCTGGGATGGCTTGAGAGGTGGTGGGGCTGACTGTCTATACTTGGGCAGTAGCAAGTCATTTCCAACAAGATTTGCTGGAGGTGAGCAGGTGACGGAGGTGACCCAGCCGAGAGAGACCCTGAAGCCTCATCTAGCATTCACCGCACAGCAGCTTCGGCTGCTGCACCATTGCAGTCCTGCTGCTTCTGGCTAATCTACATCCAACCTTCTGTTCAGAACCAAGCCCTAGGGAGGCTGCTGGGGGAAAGCAAAGCCTGGCGCTAAATAAGCATCCTGACAAAATAATTACAGTGTCAGCAAGATAGCCGTGAGTTGCAAATACAATTTAAATAATCTGAGTGCTGCATCCAACCTGGGGGGCTAATTCAAATACTCTGTGCTTCAACTGGGGAATCCTTGAATCACCTGCTGACCTGGACTCCCCCCTTCCAGAAGCTGGGAATTGAGGGTTAAGTGGTCTGGGTAATTTGGGACCACCAGGGGACCCATGATCTGATATTGGCAGCAGGTCAGCACAGTCCCGTGTACCTCCTGATAGCAATGTCTGTGATGACCATCTGTTGTTTTGACCAACCTAGCTCACATTCCTTCTTCTGGAAACAGCATCTTGGTTTTTTCTTTTTTTTTTTTTTGGTGTGTATGTGGGGGAAACCTCCCCTTCCTCACTCTTAGTCCACTTGGCTCAGATGGATCTGACAGCACTCTCCCGCTCCGACTCCACTGCAGATGGTAGTGGGGGCTTCCTGCTGAAAGAGGGGTCTTCCCATGAAGTTTCTGAGAGGATTGGATTGGGCCCGTCTGGGTTATGTGCCCATCCATGACCCAGTTTCTGTGGCTGGGAGATGGGGCACTCTGATTGGTGATTGGATGGACGGGGGCCATATGCCAACTTTCTGATGGAGAGGGTGCATTGAGTCCCTTACAGTTGCACAAAAGCAATAGGGCAGCTATTGAATGACATTTTTTTCAGAAATGGGTTCCTCTGAGCAATGACGGGGAAAGGAGGGCGGATGACCTCTATCCCTTCCTCAGCTCACATCTCCAGCTTCCTTCCTCGCAAATTCGTACATATATATATATAT
>NW_016808980.1:2049745-2061454 GCF_001698545.2 Rhinopithecus bieti
TTTTTTTGAGACGGAGTCTCGCTCTGTCGCCCAGGCTGGAGTGCTGTGGCCGGATCTCAGCTCACAGCAAGCTCCGCCTCCCGGGTTTACGCCATTCTCCTGCCTCAGCCTCCCTAGTAGCTGGGACTACAGGCGCCCGCTACCTCGCCCGGCTAGTTTTTTGTATTTTTTAGTAGAGACGAGGTTTCACCATATTCGCCAGGATGGTCTCGATCTCCTGACCTTGTGATCCGCCCGTCTCGGCCTCCCAAAGTGCTGGGATTACAGGCTTGAGCCACCGCGCCCGGCCAAATTCGTATATTTTTGTCTTCCCAGCCACTGTCTCCCTTCTTTTGACAACAAAATATGAATTTTCCCATCTCTTTTCTCTTGTGCAGCTGGACCGTTGGTCCAGGCTTCCTGCCCTCTCCTGTCAAGAGCTGGGCCTGGGACTGAGGTTTGTGTGGGTCTTTGACTCAAGGATTAAAAATGGCGGGTACTGCCTGAGGCAGGATGAAGTCTAGCAGACCTTCCACCCCCGCTACCCAGGACCACGGGGTTGCCGTGGTTCCTGCCCTTTCCCAAACCTGGCTTTTTAGCTTTCCTTTCATCTTTTGGGCCAGCCCATATTCCTTTTATTTTTTAAAAAAAATCTTAACACTTTAATCTTTCTTTTTGTGAAAAATTATGGTAAAATTTATTACACTAACCATTGTAAAGCGTACAATTCAGTGGCATTTAGTATATTCACAATGTTGTGCAACCAGCACTTCTATCCCGTTCCAAAACATTGTCATCACCCGGAAAGGAAACCCCCTACCTGTGAAACAATCGCTTCCTCTTCCTGTCTCTCCCCAGTCCCTGGCAACCACAAAACTGCTTTCTGTCTCTATGGATGTACCTATTCTGGATATTACATGTAAATGGAATCATACAATACATGAATTTTTGCATCTGGCTTCTTTTAGTTAACAAATGGTGTTTGAGGGTCATTTGCATTGCAGCCTGTGTTAATGCTTCATTCCTTTCTCAGGCTGGAGAATATTCCCTTGTATGGATAGACCATATTTGATGTAACCATTCATCAGCTGATGGCCATTTGGGTTGTTTCCACCTTTTGGCTGTTGTGAATAGTGCTGCTAGGCTCACGTTCTCTCAGTGCAATTTTTTTTTCACTTAGGTTTTCCAGAATTGGCTTCTGTTCATAGCTATTGAGAAATCCTTACTGATGGAATGCCAAAAAGGCTTTATTTTCAGGGCTCCAGAACACATAGTCCGAGGAAGGTGAAAATGTAAACAACATCTCCGATGAATTAGGATCAGCAGGGAACGGTCCCAGTTCCAGGAGGACTTTTGTGAATGATCACTGAAAGCCGTGGTTGGTGCCTCAGCTTGGGGCCCTCTGAGAGGTGCCATTTGGTGAGAATGCTTTGGAGAAAGGAAGCCAAGGAGGCCCTCCTCAAAGAATGGCAGCTGGGATCATTTTAAATTTTCATCCATCCCCTTTGGAATGGGGAGGAGCTGGGGAAGCGAGCCTCTGGGGACTCAATGATTGCAGCCCTTCCCCCAGCTGGTCCAACAGTAAAGCGACAGATACATGCTGAGAGAACAGAAGCTTTTAGGCGCTGATTATAACCTGGGTGACAAGTGACGAGATGCAGGCAGGCCTGGGTAAGATAAAAAGATCACAGCAGCTGACAGTTATTGATGCTTCCTGCACACCCTGCTCTGTGCTGAACCCTCTGCAGGCATCGTCTCATGGAACCCTCGCAGCAGCCTACGGGAAGGCACTAGTGCTAGCCTCACTCTGCAGAGAGGAAGGGGGTGCACGGAGTGACTCAGGCACTCGTCCCAGATCACAGCAGGAAGTGGCAGAGTGGTGCTCTTAAAACAGCGAAGAGGAGGCTGTAAAAGGCAGCCCAGCATCTGGCTACACGTGTATCTGGGTCCTGTTTCACAGGTGCCATGAGTTCTCTTCCAGGGAATCATGCAGGTTCCTCTCCAGGGAGAAGTGGGGCTAATTGAGTAGGAAGTTTGGGGGTTCAGTTCCATGAGGTTCCTGGGAGGTTTGGATTGGCCCTGTCTGGTCATGTACCTGTCCATGCCCCAGTCTCTGTGGCTGGGAGATGGGGCACTCAGATTGGTGGTTGGACACGGGACATATGTGCCACCTCTCTGAGAGGGTGAGTTGAGTCACTCACAGTTGCACGACCTCAGAAATGGGTTTCTCTCAGCAATGACGGGGGGAAAGAATGGTGGACGACCTCTCCCTGCCTCAGCTCACACCTCCAGCTCCACTAAGAGCAATGGTCCTGGAGTCACTTACTAGCTGGGTGAATTAGGCAAATGACTTAGACTTTCTGAGCCTGTTTTTCTCATCTGTGTAAAAGAAAAAATAGCAGGCTCTCTCTCATGGCATGATTGTGGGGATTAAATGAGTTAATGTTTGCAGAAGTCCTTTATCAACTGTGATAGCCCCATGGATTTGCTTTATCTTCTACTTGGTACCCCTCCCTGTCTCCCTTATTATTAAGGTGTGTCTGTGGCCCAGTCACCCCAGGGCAGGAGTGATCTGCTCCTTGCAAAGTGAGTGCTTGTCTAATAAGCCTGTTTAGCGCTGATGGGTTAAGAGCACCCCTGCGGGACACAGAATAGCTAATAGTGGTCTTCTGGGATATGTTTCAAGCACTTGCCATGCAGCCACGTGACCCTCACACGATTCCTCCCAGGTAGGGTCTGGTATTATCCTTACCTTATTGATAAGGACATTGAGGCTCAGAGATGGGGGGAATGTGCAGAAGGACCCTCAGCTAACAAGGTGCAGAGCTGGAACCTGAACCCAGGTCTTTCAGATTCAACTTGTGGCCTTACCAACTGTGCAACAGCCCTTTGTGTGGCTAAAGTCGGCCTTCCCACACAGCAGAGAGTGCTTGGGAGAGCAGCTTCTGGCCAGCATTTGACAGAGGCATTTCTTGATTCATTAGAGCAATCCAAATGGGTAACTTGCTGCCTTTCCTACCTGTGGGCTGCTCCAGTATCTTGCAGAGAGCATGGGGTGGGAGTGGGGAAAGATGAAGAGACACAGGGCAGTCCTTGGAGATGGGAGCGTAAGTGTACAGCACCAGTGCTAATAATCAGCAACTCAGGGAGTGCTTATTCAACACGCATTCATTCATTCATTCATTCATTCATTCATTCATATGTGGGAGTCAGGTATGCTTTATTTTTAAGGTTTATAGGGACCTATAGGGGAAATGAAGGGATGCTAAGGTACATTCCTTACTGTGGTGGGCATCTGATGTTATAAATCCCTCTTTCCCACATCTTCTGATAACAGCACCAGTGCTCTTTTGAAGGACATACCCACTCCGGTTCAGGTGGCTGAGGAGGGGGCTAAGCACCATGTCCTTTGACTGAGGTTAGCAGTTCTGGGGTGGGTCAACCTGTGTGGAAGGCAGCAGAGCTTGGAGATGCAACATCCCGAGGGGATCTCTTAGCCTTCTGGATCCAGTTAGATGTGTCCCTAGAATTTTCACTTATGAGAGCCAATAAGCCCCTTTAAATAATCAACCCCATTTGAATAGAGTTTCTACCATATGCACACTTGACCACAAGCAGTTTATGATCTCACTGAAAAAAACAAGGAGGAATAGCTTCTATTTGATTGTTATACTTGCATGTGCATATAGGTATATACATCTGTTTATGTTTAAGAGATTATTCTATGTTTAAGAGATTATCCTATACCCATGGAGAGCTGGATTTTAATTCTGTCTTTGACTCTAAATCATAGCATGAACATGGGCCAACACCACTTCCTCTCTGGGCCTCAGTCTTCCCATGTGTGAAATGAATGCCCTGGGCTCTCTGCTCCCTAAAGCCAAGTCCCTTTCACTCTTTTTTTTTTTTTTTTTGAGACGGAGTTTTGCTCTCGTTGCCCAGGCTGGAGTGCAGTGGCATGATCTTGGCTCACTGCAACCTCCATCTCCTGGGTTCAAGCTATTCTCCTGCCTCAGCCTCCTAAGTAGCTGGGATTACAGGCATGTGCCACCACACCCAGCTAATTTTTTGTATTTTTAGTAGAGACAGGGTTTCACCATGTTGGCTAGGCTGGTCTCGAACTCCTGACCTCAGGTGATCTGCCTGCCTTGGCCTCCCAAAGTGCTGGGATTATAGGCATGAGCCCCTGCGTCCAGCCCCTTTCACTCTTATATACTAGGAATTTAAGATTAGTATCTGTGGGATGGCTGGAGACAAAATAACGAGAAACCAAGAAAACATTGATGTGCTCTCTGCTAGCCTCAGCATTCTGCTTGTTGATGCAGAAAGGAGAAGGACCTAGGACCTGACTGGAAGGAGGAGCAGGGATTTGTGTATGGGAGGCTGCAGCAGCCTGGGCATGGGTTCTGCTGCCTCCTGCAGATGCATAAAGCATTGATAAGAATGATGCCTGCAAAGCGCCCTTCACAGATGGCTGTGGGCTGTACCCGGAGCGCAGGGAAGGAGATGAGAAAAGTAAGAGCAGTTGGCATCAGATCAGCCCCAGACAGTGGCGTGGGGATTGAAGCTTTTAACACAGACCTTGAATGCCCATGACCCACAGGAACAGTAGCCAGTGTTCTAAACTAAGGAGATGCAAAAACATTCAGCTCAGTCTCCTCTGCCTCTCAGACTCCAGACATGTCAGAGGAGGATATGACAACAAGCTTACAGAGACAACTGGCTTTTTCCCCTAAATCTCTGGTGGAACCCGTCCTCCTGAGCTGAGATAACCGTTTACACTATTGATTGACTGACTGATTTCTAAAGGTAAAAAGCATGTTTGTTAGGGTCTGTTTGGCTCCAAAACCCCCGAGTAATAGCAGCTAAAAGGATAAGAATATTCACTCCTGTCTTTTTTTTTTTGAGACGGAGTCTCGCTCTGTCGCCCAGGCTGGAGTGCAGTGGCCGGATCGCAGCTCATTGCAAGCTCCGCCTCCCGGATTCACGCCATTCTCCTGCCTCAGCCTCCGGAGTAGCTGGGACTACAGGCACCCACCACCTCGCCCGGCTAGTTTTGTATTTTTTTAGTAGAGACGGGGTTTCACCATGTTAGCCAGGATGGTCTCGATCTCCTGACCTCGTGATCCGCCCGTCTCGGCCTCCCAAAGTGCTGGGATTACAGGCTTGAGCCACTGCGCCCGGCCATCACTCCTGTCTTAACAAGATGTCTGGGCAGAAGTACCAAGATACCGCACGTCATAAAAATGTCATCAGGGAATTAGGTCCTTTCCCAGTCTCCTTTCTGGGTTGGTCTTCTGTCCTTGAATTTGTTATCCCCAACCCTAAGATGGTTGCCCCAGCTCCAGGTGTTTGTGTCTCTGATCCTCTTCTGCATCCTACGGAGGAGGCAGGGCATAGGCAAGAGGCTCTCTTTGTAAGCCAAAGTCTTTCGATCTGAAAGATTCACTGTCTAGTAGCCTTTGAGGAGACCTGCTTATACAACTCATCAGCCAGAATGGACGCATCCCACTCCAGGCTGTAAAGAGCCTGGGATACGTGTTAGTGCATGGGGGCAGAGGAGAAAGGGGCTGACCAGGTGGCTGCTGGTGGACCAAGGCAGAACAGGGATGGACAGAAGCCCTTGGAGGGGTGTCCCGTATGTTTCTCCACGGGGGACTGAGTCTGAGGTTGGCTTACAGATTGTCCGGTCCCCGATTCTTCTCTTGGTTTGACCACTTGCTTACCACGTACCCACAAAGTACAAGACAGAAGTTTCAGTTTGTGGAGCAGAGGCTGGAATTGAATCCCAGTGGGAATGAACTAATTTGCAGATGCTATCTCCAAACTTAAATATTTGATACCTGTTAAGCCTGTCTAACCAAAGCATCTCACCAGGCATGAGTCACCAAACTTGACCTGCCCTCCACCCTCGGATCTAGTCAGGCTGGATAACACTGCTGTCAACAAATTTCAGAATCTCTGTGGCTTAACCTGGATGTTTACTTTTCATGCACACAGAGGCTACTGTGGATCTAGAGCCTCTCCATGGAAGGTCCCTGAAGATGGGTAGCTCCAGTCTCCAAGGGCTTCCATCCTATAGCTACATGTGGCTCCAGGGTCCCTGTAGCAAGGGAGAAGACCCACAGGCTTATGCACTGGCTCTTAAATGCTTCAGCCCAGAAGGAACACAGCTCCCTTCTGCTCACAGCCCATTGACCAGAAGTAGTGACATGGCCCCACCTAACTCCAATGGACCAGCCCACGAGGAGGAGTGCATGGATGGATGGGAGTGGGAACTGTGGCTCCACACCTCCCTTGTGTGACTTCTTGCCACCCTCAAAGTCAAGTCCTTGCCCTGACCTCTCAGGCTTCCCCACTCCCCACTGCACAGCCCATGCTTCAAGGACACAGAGGCACATTAGTACTCACAGCAGGCTTTCCACAAGCTTCGCTCCTTGCCTTCACATGTGCTGTCCCTCTGTCCCTTCCCCTTTTCCTGGGTGATTCCTGCTCATTCTTCATGTCATGTTGACACGTTCCTCTATGTGTCAACTTGACTGGGCTAAGGGAAGCCCAGATTGTTGATTAAACATGATTTCTAGGTGTGTCTGTGAGGGGGTTTCTGGAAGAGCTGAGCATTGGAATCCATAGACTAAGTAACGGAGACCGCCCTCCCCAATGTAGGCATGCATCATCCAGTCCGCTGAGAGCCCCGGGAGAACAAAAAGGTGGAAGAAGCATGAATCCCCTTCCTCCGTTGGAGGTGGGACCTCCATCTTCTCCCGTTCTCAGACACTGGTGCTCCTGGTCCTCTGGCCTCCAGACTCAGACTGGGAATTGTACCCCAGGCTCTGAACTTGAACTGAATTACATCACTGGCTTTCCTGGATCTCCAGCTTGCAAAGGGCACATCACGGGACTTCTTGGCCTTCAGAATCATGTGAGCAAATACTCATAATGAGTCTCCTGTTATAAATCTCTCTATATCCTGTTGGCTCCGTTTCTCTGGTGAACGCCAACTCAAACGCTTGATGGCTCATATTGGGTTCTGTGTTTTCCTTTCTGTTCAGGGGACTGGGTATCTTCAGTGGGCTCCCCTCGCCCCCTCCATGTACACCATTGATGCCTCATCACCCGGTATTTTATCTGTCTGTTTCCTTGGCTCTCCTGCACTAGCCCACAAGCTATGCCTTGGTACTGCTAACCGTGTATGCCCAGCATCCAGGGCAGTGTCTCACACCGAGTAGGAGCTCAATGACCATCAGTTGATTAAAAAAAAAAAAAAAAAAGGACAGCGAAGAAATATTTATTTCAGTTGGTTTGAATCCTTATCTTGGAAAATATGGAACTAAGAGAGGTAAAAAAGTTTTGTTAGACATCCGTCTGTAAAAAAAACGTAGCTTCCTGATGACATGTGGCTGTTTCCTGAGGATGGAGAAGAAAGCTGCATCCCTGCCTGTCCTGTAGAGTAACACAGGCTGGGACTCCAATGCCAGCCCTGTCACCAGGAAGCCACAGGACCCCGGGAGAGTCACTTCCCCATTTCGAACCTCGCTGATCAGATGGGGATAACAGTATCTGCTCAGAAGTCTCATCGAAGAGGGCGCGTGAAGCCCTCAGCACCCTGCAGGTAGATTACATGCTCTCAGTGAGCGTCAGCTATTGGTGTGATGGTTTATTGTTTATAATGATCAAGCCATATTAGTATTGGGGCTTAAAGAATCCTTGAAAGGATGCAGCTTGTGCTGGCATTTAGAGATGGGAGTGCATTCTCATTCCACAGCCAGCTGGTGGGGGGCCCTTGGTTCCTTCCCCTACACAATGACCCTCTCTTTATTTCACTAGTTTGTTTTCAAGGTCCTGTTAAGTCACTACAAAATCTCCTTTCTTTACTCAAGCACACCAGCAAGCACTCCTGAGTGCTTGGTGTGGAGGCTGTGAGGGTAGCTCTGGCGCTGGGTTGCTAGAGTTGGACTCCCAGCTGTGCCACTGGCTGTGTGGCTGGAGCTGCTAACCCAGCCTTTCTGTGCCTCAGTTTCTTCATCTGTAAAATGGGGATACCAACAGTACTTATGACTTGCGGGGTTGTTGTGGGAATTGCATTGAACACATCAAACATTTAGAAAGTTCTTGGAATATAATATGTACTCAATAAATGTTGGTTGATATGATTCTTGTTATTATCAGATGCTAATGACAGATGTGGAGGATGGAGTGGTTCCTCCCCTGGTGGAGCACATGGGGAGCAGAGGAGTAGGAGAGGTAAATTAGCAATCAAAGCCCGGATAGCAAGTTCTACAAGCAGGGGATTAAGAGGGAGCCGGCACAAGCGTGGGCCCAGGAGCCAGACTGGCTTGGCTCAGAATTCTCGCCTAACCCTTACTAGCTGTAAAAAGGGGACTGGCACCAGGAATTACCCACCTCACCCGATGTCGGGAGGATGAACTGAACACCAGCGCACTCAGAGCAATACCACTCTGCATTGCCAGAGGGGTTAGGCATTATTTTCACTGCCAACCCCCGAGGTGGAAGACAAGGAAAGCTGAGATGAGGATGAGTTGGGGAAGGCACAGGGGAAGGCTGGGGCCATCTTATGCGTTCTTTAAACAGAGGTTTACCAAGCACCTTATACGTCCAGGCCCTGGGGGGACAGTAGGGCACAGGGCTCAACTAAGGGTTTAGCTCAGGGTAATGGGAAGCCAAGAGGGGGATATTATGCAGAGAAGAAAAGGAAAAAATATGCCTTTGAGAAAGATGTGGAGGGCCAGGCACGATGACGCCTGTAATTCCCACACTTTGGGAGGCCAAGGTGGGAGGATTGATTGAGACCAGGAGTTCGAGACCAGCCTGGGAAACATAGTGAGACCCCACCCCCCATCATCTCTACAAATAATAATAATAATAATAATAATAGTGATAATTAGCTGGGTGTGGTGGTGCATGCCTGTACTCCTAGCTACTTGGAAGGCTGAGGTAGGAGGATCACTTGAGCCAGGAGGTCAAGGCTGCAGTGAGCTATGATCATACCATTGCACTCCAGCCTGGGCAATAGAGTGAGACAGCATCTTAAAAAATAAAAATTAAAAAAAAAGATGTGAAGGCTGAATCAGAGAGGATCAGATCCCAGATCCCAGCACAGATGTGAAGGGTGTCATCCTGGCCTAGTCCTGAGAGTTGTCCTGATAAAGGCCAGCACTGCAGCCCTTGACCCTTTTCCTCCCTTACTCTCAGACATCGAGGGCCCATTGGAAGGGTTGCCATGTAAGATACAGGACACCCAGTTAGATCTGGACTTCAAATAAACAACAAATAATTCTTTAGTATGAGGATGTCCCAAATATTGCACAAGACATACTTATATAAAACACCTGCTAACCCCGGTGAGCCTACCTCCACGGGGTCTGATGGGTAGCATTTGGTGGAGTGCCAGGTACTTCAGAGTGTTCACCTGAGCTCAGTCCACAGCCGGATGAGGACAGGGCTAACACCAGGGACGTTTTCTTTGCAAGATAAGTCAGAGAGAAGACAGAGGAGCTCTGCCAGCCTCCTCCGGCCCCCAGGTTTACTTCTTTCCTCTTTTTCAACTGACCAGGGTCTTTCTCCCCTGCCTAGGAGGACTTAAGCCAGGCCCCTTCCTTGAGTCAGTTCAGATGTTGAAGTGGACTGATGTTCAGATGTTGAACAGATAAGACACAGCTCTTTGTGCCCTGGGAGCTGAAGGATGCCAGCTGCATACGAGATTCTTCAACTGTCTTATGGGGGCAGTCTTTGCAAAGCTCCCCCTCCAGGGCCAGGAATAGCAAACACTGCCATCGTTTGGGTCTGTATTTTATGACAGGCTTTTGGGAATCAAATGTCTTTTGGTATGAGTCTTAGTTTTGCCACCTCCCATGTCCATGACCTCGGGCAAGCTGCTTCTGCCTCCTGGGTTCAGTGGCCAATCTCATGAGCTTGTGGGGAGTTGAAATGAGCAGATGTGGATAAAATGCTTAGCTCCATAGTGCCTGGCACCTGGTCAGGCACCCAGAAAAACTACGGTAACACAACCCAAGAGGTATCATCTCCATGTTACCAACAAGGAACCAGGCTCCCAGGGGCAAAGTCCAAGGGTGGGCATCCAGTAACTGGCTGAGCCAGACCTTGCCCCTGGCCCCTTTGCTGAGATTCACCTTCCTGAAACTTCACATTGGATCATGAAATGCCAACCCAGAAGGGTTCTCCAACTCCCAGAGCCCAAGGACTTCTTGGAAAAGCTGAAACTTATTTGATTACGAGACTAATGCATATTCATTGCAGATAATTTAGAAAGTGCAATTTTGCCAAAAGAGAAAAATAAAACTCACCAGCACTCTCACCACCCAGAGATAGTCACGGCTGACGTGCTGTGGTGTGTATTTTAAGGCCTTGAGGGAAATTTTAAAAACTTAAACCTGAGATTCCCTGCACTGCCTTTAATCACAGCCTAGGGCTTCGGCAGGATGTCTCAGCCTCAGCAAGGGTGACATTCCGAGCTGGATGGTTCTCTGTTGTGGGAATGTCCTGTGCACTGTGGGATGTTTAGCGGCATCCCTGACCTCCACCCACCAGATGCCAGTGGCACCCCCCAGAGGACAACCAAAAATGTCTCTAGATATTGCCAAGGGCTAAGTGCAAAATTGGCCCTGTGGACCATCGTTGGGTTTAGGTGTAGAAGCTCTGAAATCGGCCAGACCTGGCTTTTAACCCCAGATTAGGCATAGACTCAGGCAAGTTAGCTAATGACCAAGAGCCTCTCCGTCTCCATCTGTGAAATCGGGCCAATACCTTCCCATCTGGCAGCACTGGTGTGAGGGTTAGAAGAGATGGTGTTTGGGACGTGGAAAGCATTCAATACTAGAAAGCTGCTATTGATTTTGGCATCCTCATAGCCTGTGGCTTCTCTGATGAGGACTGACTTCACAAAAAACTCAAACAAATCAACAGTGGAAACTCACCTGCCTTTGGAAGACCCTTCCCTCCTGAGATGTGTAGCTTGTCTTAGAATGGCAGCAAGAGTTATGATTGAGAAGGTGGCTATAGAGCCAGCCCGCCTGATTTGTGTCTCATCTCTGTCCCCCACTGCACGTGTAAGTGACCTTGGGCAGATGACTGAACACTTCTGTGCCTGTTTCCTCTTCTGCAACATGAAGGCAATGGCAGTACCTCAACCTCTTCGGGTTGCGAGGACTAAATGAGTTCACCCAATAAAAGGCTTTATTAATAAATATTATTTGATTGGTGCAAAAGTAATTGCTGTTTCTGCCATTACTTTTAATATTACACATGGCCAGTCTGGTGTAGGAGGGAAAGGGTACATTGGAAACTACCAAAATGAAATTGTGCCTTGGAGGAACATTGAGTGAGAAGGAGGCTCTGGATGGAGGAAATGACCACATGTGCCTGGCTACATCTCTCTTCTTTCTAGATCCTGGGCACAACTGCTGTCCCTATTGCCCCGAGGCTTGTGAATGACGTTGGACTGGCCTCCATATCTGGAACACCGGAGTCTATACCCCAGGGAAATTTCAGTTTAAAAAATCCATTGTGTCCAGGGGGCTTCCAGCTGATTTTTTAAAAGTTAAAAAAAATTAAGGCCGGGCGCGGTGGCTCAAGCCTGTAATCCCAGCACTTTGGGAGGCCGAGACGGGCGGATCACGAGGTCAGGAGATCGAGACCATCC
This sequence comes from Rhinopithecus bieti, assembly GCF_001698545.2. Lineage (NCBI taxonomy): Eukaryota > Metazoa > Chordata > Mammalia > Primates > Cercopithecidae > Rhinopithecus > Rhinopithecus bieti. Next base: position 2,061,405 of record NW_016808980.1, read on the forward strand.
TGGCTAACAGTGAAACCCCGTCTCTACTAAAAAATACAAAAAAACTAGCC
>NW_016808980.1:2062523-2179899 GCF_001698545.2 Rhinopithecus bieti
AAAAAAAAAAAAAAAAAAAAAAAAAAAAAAAAAAAAAAAAAAAAAAAATTATGGTGAAATATACAAAAAATTGACCACTTTAAGTGCGTAATTCATTAAGTACATTCACACCCTTGTACATAACACAAAACTAACCATTTTAAGTGTACAATGCACTAAGTATAATTGTATTGTTGTGCAACCATTACCACTATCCATCTCTAGAGCCTTTTCGTTTTCCTGAACTGGAACTGTACCCATGAACTCCCCTCTGTACCCATGAACTCCCTCCTCTCAGCCCCTGGAAACCACCATTCTGCTTCGTCTCTGTGAATTTGACTATTTTCAGTATTTCATATAAATGGAATTATGCAATATTTGTCCTTTTGTGTCTGCCTTCTTTTACTTAGCATAATGTCCTTAAGGTTTATCCATGTTGTAGCATGTGTTACAATTTCCTTCCTTTTTTAAGGCTGCATAATATTCCATTGTATAGATGTCGCACATTTTGTTTATCCATTCTTCTCTTGATGGGCATTTGGGTTGCTTCTGCCTTTTGACTATTGTGAATAATGCTGCTATCAACACTAGTGTCTACGTATCTGTTTTGAGACCCTTCTTTCAGTTCTGTTGGGTGTATACCTAGAATCAGAATTGCAGGGTCATATAGTAACTCTATGCTTAGTTTTTTGAGAAACTACTGTACTGTTTTCTACAGTGGGTGCACCATTTTACATTCCCACCAGCAATGCATAAGGGTTGCAATTTCTTCGCATCTTCACCAGTCCCAAGTGTTTTTAACCCAGTTGTCTTTTGGAATTTTATACACGGAAAACAGTATAGCATGTGTATGGGAGGGGCCCTTCTTCATAAAAATCCTTTGTATTTCTCAAGAGCTTCAAGCATTTCCAGTGAGCTGATGCATGTTTGAACTTCACAACAGTATAGCAAGGTAGAAAAGGTTGAGACCACCTTTTTTTTTCCCCCTCTCAATCAATCTCTCCTTTTTTCCAGCTCAGTGAGTCTGGAAGATTCCAAACTAGAACTCAGGTCTCCTGACCTCTTCGGGCCTTTTCCTAGAGCAAGCAGGTTGCCTCCTGTGGGTTTCCTGTTCCCAGTTGTGTTGCCTTGGCCTTGGGCTTGGGCTTGGGAGACTATTAGTTTCCTTTCTTTCTTTCTTTCTTTCTTTCTTTCTTTCTTTCTTTCTTTCTTTCTTTCTTTCTTTCTTTCCTTTCCTTTCCTTTCCTTTCCTTTCCTTTCTTTTCTTCCTTTCTTCCTTTCTTCCTTTCTTTCTTTCTTTCTTTCTTTCTTTCTTTCTTCCTTTCTTCCTTCCTTCCTTCCTTCCTTCCTTCCTTCCTTCCTTCCTTTCTTCCTTTCTTTCTTCCTTTCCTTCCTTCCTTTCTTTCTTTCTTTTCTTCCTTTCTTCCTTTCTTCCTTTCTTTCCTTTCTTCTTTCTTTCTTTCTTTCTCTCTCTCTCTTTCTTTCTTTCTTTCCTTCTTTCTTTCTTCCTTTCTTTCCTTTCTTTTCTTCCTTCCTTCCTTCCTTCCTTCCTTCCTTCCTTCCTTTCTTAATACAGGGGCTTGCTCTGTTGCCCAGGCTGGAGTGCAGTGGCACAGTCTTGGCTTACTGTTGCCTCAATCTTCTGGACTCAAGTGATCCTCCCACCTCAGCCTCCCAAAGTGCTGGGATTACAGGCATGAGCCACCACTGCACCACCATGCCTGGCTAGTTTTTGTATTTTTTGTAGAGATGGGGTTTCACCATGTTGCCCAGGCTGATCTTGAACTCCTAGGCTCAAGTGATCCACCTGCCTCAGCCTCCCAAAGTGCTGGGATTACAGATGTGAGCTACTGCGCCTGGCTGAGACTTTTGACCTGCTTGTAAGCACAGAGGCAGCAGGATCTGTGAAACTTCCCAAGCCAGCCTCACCCCCAATGCTCAGGGGCTATGGACATGCCAGGTTATTCTTCAGCATGGCCTAGATGACAAAACCTCAGGGTTTGCCTCTCAAAACTTGTCTGCAGGGACCAAAAAGTGAAGGGAGAGGAAAAGATGCTCATAGGATTATCTCCCCTGTCCTGGAGCACACCACTGCCTTCACACCTGGGAGGCAGACATCAGAGATGTTTAAAGCTCTACTGTTTGAGGGACAAGATTTCACATACATGCCACTTTTATTTGTTTTCTCTTTCACGTAATTCATGAGATGATGGGGCAGTTGGAAACATTTGCTGTTTTTGGTGACTATCATTTCTTCCTGTAGGTTAATTACCATTTGATATCATTTCAGAATGAAAAGCTTTCTATAGTTGTTCTTATAGGAGAAGATTATGGATTATGGTGATGAATTCTCTCTGTCTTTTTTTATTTGAAATATCTTTATTTTGCTTTCTTTTCTTTGCTTTTTTTTTTTTTTTTTTTTGAGAAAGGGTCTTTCCCCGTCACCTAGGCTGGAGTGCAGTGGCGCAGTCATAGCTTGCTATAACCTCTAACTTCTGGGCTCAAGTGATACTCCTGCTTCAGCCTCCCAGGAAGCTAGGACTACAGGCATGTACCACCATGCCCAGCTAATTTTTATTTTTTATTTTTTTGTAGAGACAGGGCCTCTCTTCATTGCCAAGGCTGGTCTCAAACTCCTGGGCTCAAGTGATTCTCCTGCCTTGGCATCCCCAAGTGTTGGGATTACAGGCATGAGGCACTGTGCCCAGCTTTGTTTTCATTTTTGAAGGATAATTTCATTTGATAAAGAATTATGGATTCTTGTTTTTTTTCTTTGAATATCATAAAGACGTTACTCCCTCCTCTTCTGGCTTTAATTGGTTCTAATGAGAAGTCAGCCATAATTCTTTAATCATTATCTGCTAGTATGTAATACGTTGCTTTTCTCCAACTACTTTCAAGGCTTTTTCTTTATATTTGGATTTCAGGAATTTGACTGTAATGTGCCTATGTAGAGCTTTTATTGTATTTATCTTATTTAAGGTTTGCTGAACTTCTTGGACTTGTAAGTTGATGTCTCTTACCAAATTTGGGAAGTGTTTGGCCATTTTAATTCTTCAAATTTTTTCTTGCCCATGCACTCTCTCCTCTTCTTCTGAGACTCCAGTTACATTTATATTAGGTGACATTAAGTCCCTGAACATGTTTATAATAGCTGCCTTAAATTTCTTGCCTGAAATTATTGCAACATCTGGGATTATTTTCCATTAAATGCTTTTTTCCTTGATGATGATCCACGTTTTCCTGCTTCTTTGTGTGTTTAATGACTTATGATTCACTGCTAGACGTCATGAATGATATGTTGTAGAGATTCTGGGTTCTGTTGTGCTCCTTTGAAGAGTTATGATTTTTTCTAGCAAGCAATTAATTTGGATAGGCTCATCCTCCAAACTCCACCTCTCTCAACGTCAGCAGGAACTCTGACTCAGTTCTCTCAGTTTCTCGCTGCTGCTTTTTCACTGTAGTTCCTGGGTCTTCCCTGACCGGTGTAGTTTTGTAGTCAGCTAAGAATTTGGGTGCATTTTATATAGAGACGTGAGGGCTAATTCCAATGGCAGTCCCTCCTCTCCTGGGATCGACCACCTAATCTTCCAGTTGCTTTCCAGTGCTCTACCTTTGACACCTCCAGTCGGTAAACTGCAGCTTTTTGTCACTCTTAGCTGCTTGTGGATTGGCGAGTACCCTCAGGCAAAAAGTCACTAATATGCAAATCCCACACTTTGTCTTTAAGGGTAGAGTCTCCTCTCATTTCTCTGTTTCTGGTTGTTCTCCAGAGCCTTCAAGTAGTTGTTTTTAAAAATATGTGGCCCAGATTTTATAATTTTGTGTGGGTGGGTTAGTCCAACTCCTCGACCCCCATCTCATTCCTATAGCATTTTACAATAACTTCGAATTTGAGGCCAATATAAAAGTTGAAATATTTCACAAAATATGATTTGGAGGCTGCAAAAAATCAAATTTTCCAGTGTGATGAATTGATTGGAATCAAACACAGCCCCTGGCCTCCCCCAGCATCACCTCGCCAGAAAAAGCATGGCTTTTCCAGTTTGATGCTGTCCCTACCACGCCCTGTTGTCTGCCCGAGCTGAGGCCAACTGTTAATTTCTTTGTATCATTTTCAATGTGGTTTTGTGGGCCATTGTTTCCAATCATAGCCTATTTCAGAGTTTTTCCTTGTACTCTCACTCAAGCGTGAGCCCAGTGGCTTATTCTGTGACCTACTTGCCTATCCCCTCTTTCCCCTATAATGCTGTCTGGCTGTCTGTCCTCAGAGCTTTTTTTTCTCCATGTTCTTAAACATTCTTTGACATTTTCTCCCCTTCCTCCAACCCTCTTTCTTTCTCCTTCCTCCAATATTAACTGAGCACCTACTATGTGCTTAGCACTGTCCTAGGAGCTCGGGAAACAGCACTGAAGAAAACAGGAAAAAAAGGCTGGGCAAAGTGGCTCACACCTATAATCCTAGCACTTTGGGAGGCCAAGGTGGGCTGATTGCTTGAGGCCAGGAGTTCGAGACCAGCCTGGCCAACATGACGAAACCCCATCTCTTCTAAAAATACAAAAATTAGCTGGGCATGGTGGTGCACACCTGTAATCCCAGCTGCCTGGGAGGCTGAGGCACAAGAATCACTTGAGCCTGGGAGGTGGAGTTGCAGTTAGCCCAGATTGCGCCACTGCACTCCAGCCTAGGTTTCAGAGCAAGACTCTGTCAGAAAAAAAAAAAAAAAGAAAGAAAGAAAAAAATAGTGTCTTCATGGAGTTGATATGTGAAGGTAGGATCGTGACCGTGAACAATTCATATTATAGTGGTAAGTTCTGAGAAAGATAAGGCTGGGTAAGAGGATGTAGTCATGGGTGTGCAAATGTTTCTGTCTTGCTTGCTCCGCCCCAAGCTAAGTTTTCACTGAATGAACAGTTCTGTACTTGTTCATGTTTTATGCCCCTCAGGGGGCAGGAAGTGCTTTGTATTTCAGTCTTGACTTTATTCACCTCCTAGCTATGTGATTGAGAAATTCCCCCACTGCTATACCTCAGTTTCCTCATCAGTAACATAGGGATAAGAATAGTACCTACCTTTTTGGGGTATTGAGAGGATTAAATGAGTTAATATATGTAAAATGTGTGTTTAACCTAGGGTCTGGCGTATAGTGAATACTTCATAAACATTAGCCAATAAAGATATCAATTACCCAACACAATGACTGACACACTGTGAGCAAGAAATAAATAGTAATGTAATGGTCACCATTGCAGACGGCCCCTGATTTATAAGCGTTTGACTTACGACTTTATGATGTTTCAAAAGCAACGCACATTCAGAAGAAACCATACCCATACAACGATTCCGTTTTTCACTTTCAGTACAGTGTTTGATAAATTGCATGAGATATTCAAGATGTTGTTATAAAATAGGCTTTGTGTTAGATGACTTTGCCCAACTGTAGGCTAATGTAAGTGTTCTGAGAACGTTTAAGATAGGCTAGGCTAAGCTATGATGTTCGGTAGGTTAGGTGTGTTAAATACATTTTAGACTTACAGTATTTTCAACTTACAGTGGGTTTATCACGATGTAACCCCACCCTAAGTCAAACAGCATCAGTATTTCCCCAGTTCTGAATACTGGTATCCAGTAGATTGCTTTTCTTTCTACCAGGTCACCAGTCTCATCTCCCTTGTTTGAGCTAATGGAAAATGGCAGTGAGAATCAATAATAGAGAAATCACATATTGGCAGCATCATGGAAAGCTGCCTGGTAGGAATCCAGTGGGGAGCTGGGGCTGGAGGTGGCTGCTATTGGGAAGGACTCCACCTCCAGTTATTGTTGATGTGCGAAATAACAATTCAAGAAGTGAGAAAATGCCATGGTAGAACTCCAGGGGCTGGACCAGCTCTATAGACCCAATAGAGTTGAGTCAACATTGGAGATACTTCAAGAAACGTCCATTCTTTCCTTCCTCTATCCAACATCACCTTCCTTGCCTGTCCAACGTGTTCCTGCCAAAAATGACTCCCTCTCTCCCTGCCATCTCTGGGTGGGCATTTTTGGCTTGGGCTCATTTTCCCTCCATCCCCTAATGAAGTTTGAATTGCTCTTTATTACTGTCATATACTATTTCCCAAATTCTCGGGCAAGCTCAGGGAAGGAGGTGTCAGAATTCTGCCAGCCTTGTTGGCTTTGATCGATATTTGCCAGCACCTGGTAGGGCTGCTTTGATTTTGTGTTTCTGAGTTATTGGTGAGGAGCTGGCTTACAGGAAACACGTCATTAAGAGGAGCTGTCAGAACAAACTGCTTTGTGGTCCCAGATTGCTTGTAGGTGGCAGGTCCTGAAGCCTTGAATCCAGGCTCTACCTGAGTGGGTAAATGTTTACCAGGTGCCATCTGAGGATCCTGACTCAAGTCACCTCTCTTCTCCCACAGTCCCACTGTGGGCCAGGTGTTCTGTTTCCAAGAAAAAAGGGATTTGTTCTTTAAAATGGGGACATTGAAACTTTGGCATTTTCCTTCCTCATTATGACTTTATATTTGTTATGAAAAGGTCTGGCTGTGAATAACAGAGACCCAAATAACAGTGGCTTAAATAAGGTAGAAGTTTGTCTCACTCTCTTGTAACAGTCCAGGCGGAGGCAGTGTAAGGTGGGCAGGGCAGTCTGCTCCATAAAGTCTCCAGGTGGCCTGTTGCTTCCCTATGCATATCTTCCATTTCCCAAGGTCAACTCATTGTCCAAGAGGGCTGTTACAGCTCCTGCCATCATGGCTGCATTCCAGCCATCAGGAAAGAGAAAGGACAAAGAAAGATCACTCACTTGAAGGACTCTTCCCATCTTTTCCACTCACATCCCTATTGGCCAGCATTGAGTCACATGACCACTCCTAGCTGCAAAGAAAGCTGGGAAATGCAGTCTTTATTCCTAGTGGCCATGTGCTCAGCCACAATGCATAGCTGCTAGGAATGTGACCTCTGTCACTAAGAGAGAAAGAAAAATCGTCGCTGGTGGAGAACTAGCAGGTTGTTTGGAAAGAGTGACGATGCTATGGAAAACATTGCTGAATGGAATCAGAAGACCTCTAAGTTTGCATTTCAGTCTGTCCTATAACTTTCCCAAGTCTCAATTTCCTTACCTATGAGGTGGGGATGATGTTGACTACCTCACAATTTGTGAAGATTAAATGACATGGCATATTGGAAGATGTCTTCTAAGCTCTTCAAAACATCACATACACTTGAGGACACGTTGTGAAAATTAATTTCCAATGCTCATAATGTGTCTACCAAATGTATGGAGGCCTGTTTACGAAAAAACATGCACCTGTCTGCAGGCTCCCCACTTACCCGAGTCTTGGACCTTGTAGATTCTCTGTAGCTGGTTGACAACAGAAATCATTTGTAAGGTACCTGGGGGCTGTTAGTGTAGGATGTAGTGTCATGAAGTCCAGGTGTGGTATGGGAAATAATTGTAAAGTGTGGTGTGGGTACAATCAGCGCACACAATTTTAGATGCAACAGTTAAAACTTTTAAAATAGTGATATGTTTATTTGAACGTATTAAGAAAAAAGGAAAATTTGATGGTCAAACTTGGCAATTGAATGGATATTATTGCTTAGGGCAAGACTGAGTTTTATAAAAAGTGAGTTTATTAATGAAAAATTTAAGTAAATAATAATCTAAGTGGTACTTGGCTTTAGCAGAAACTCAGATGGGAATTGCAACTTCAGCCAACACCTTGATTTCAGCCTGGGAAGCCCCTGAGCAGAGGCTCCAATTAACCCTTTTTCCTGGACCCCAGAGCTGTGGAAACTTTAAAATAATAAATGTGTGTGGTTCTAAGTTACCAGTTTGTGGTAACTTGTTATGTAGCAATAGAAAACTCATATACATCATTAGAGGTTAAGACTTCAGGAATGTCACTCATCTGGCAAATTTCTTAAATCAAACCATTTCCTCATTTGTAACGTGGTGATACCTATTTGTCAGTTTGCTGGAGGAACAAGTGAGGAAATCCCTAAAGTGAGGGAACTATTGGGCTTAATAACTGTTGGTTAGAACACAAGGGTTTTAGGATCATTCCCACCACTTTTCCCCAGTTTCATGATCCCAGGGATGGGCAAACCTTGACAAATTTCAATTAAGATTTACAGGATACAGCTTGGCAGAGCTTCTTTTTCTTTTAAAGATGAGATCTTGCTACATCACACAGGTCAGAGCACAGTGGCTATTCACAGGGACCCTCACAGCACGGCCTCAAACTCCTGGGCTCAAGCAATCCTCCTGCTTCAACCTCCTGAGAATCTGCAATTACAGACATCCACCACGACACCTGGCTGGCAGAACTTTTATGTGATAGCCTAGTTTCTTCACTCAGTTCCTTCTAACCATTTCAAAATGGTCTGAGCTTGGACATAAGCCTGATGAAACATTGGAGCATGGAAAATTCTGGCCAACACACCATCCTTATTAGGGAAAAATGAGAGGCCGATGCTTTTGGGTGTGAGGTCGGATGCAAGGACAACTAGGTGACAAAGCCTCCACTGAGCTTCCTGATACAACATCCTGCTCATGTCTTGGGGAGAAAAAGTGCGCTGCCCAGAATTTTGATGGATAGGGATTTCAGATAAAAAGGCTTTCAAAAGTCCTTGGAAATAATTTCTTAGAGCAAAAAGAAATGGGTGCCCAGTGAGTATCTTAATCCAACTTGAGTTTTGCTAATTAGGAGGGTTTGATCATTATTCTAAAGTAACTTCACTGTAGATAAGAAATCACCTGGGTCACTCATTCTAAAAACATCCCAGATCCCCAGTTCCCATGCCCAGAGAGTTGGATTCAGGAATCTTAGGTAGATGCCAGCTGTCTGCACTTTTATCAAGCACCTCAGGTGATTATGTCTGTAGGTAATGAGGGCTGCAGGTGCACTGGTAAATGTCTAACAACCAGCTTTCTGGGGAAGTAAACCCTGATCTGTAGCGTTTGCAGTTTTCCGAGGCAGAAACACTCCCACCAAGGCTGATGTCACTGAGTGGGCGCGGAATTGGGAAGAAATACGAAGTAGCCCTTCCGCCACACAGGTACACAAATAATCAAATAGACACAAATACCCTTAACAGCATAGAAGGAGTGAAATGCAGTTAAATGATTAGGAAGTGTTGGGTTGTAATTATGTTCTGTGTTTCTATTAAATATAATTTATTTAATTCTGTTTATATAATCTGATGGTTAATAGTGGTTCTGTTTATCCACTGGTTCACACAATTCCTAAAAATGTAACATTAGGCTTTCCCAAGCCAGCACAAGTCAGATTCAGCACATTGAGCAGGGGGACACTGGCTTGATTCTAAAACAATTGTATGATTCCTGGGGGCAGGGCCCAGGCAGCTTAGAGCTAAGAGCTCCCCAGGTGATGCCAGTGTTTAGTCAGGGCTGAGCATCACTGGCCTCAATGTACGGCCCTGGAATCTGCTGTATCAACAGAATCTCAGGCCCAGGCGCAGCCCCAGCCCTGCTGAACCAGAATTTGCATTTCAGTAAGAACTCCAGGTGATTCCTGTGCAGCACCAGTGAGGTAAAGGACTCAGTGGTTCCCAAACACCAGTGTATGTGCACCTGCTGGGGCAGAGTCCTGGACGTGCGTTAAAATGCAGATGCCTGGGCTCACCTCGAGATCCTCACTCAGTGGATCTGGGGCTCCAGGGATCCATACTGGGGTGTGATGGGGTTCCCTATGTGCTCTGAGGCACTTTCTGGTCTGGGAAAGTGCTGGCCAGGGTTGGATTCAAACAGATCTATGGGATGGAAGGGAAAATCTAAAAAGACGAAGAGGAATTCTTAAATCTCCACCTAGTGAATGTCAGCAGGTAAAGGAGAACAAATGGATACTGGGAAGAATGCAGAATGATTTCGGGGCCAGGAGGAGCTGCTGTTAAGGGAGACCTCGTGCTTGGCCACTGGGATGCTCAGGCGTGCGTGTGCCCAGGTGTGGACGGAACAGCGTGGGGAGTGGAGGGGCATGGACTTGAGAGTCAGGGTCCGGGTTTGTTTCCCACCCATCACTCATGAGCCGTTTCCTAACGACTCTGCGCTTTGGTTGGTTCTTCTGTGACATGGCGATTATAATCTTTCCCCTCATAGGGGGTTGTTCTGAGAAAACAATGAGATGGTGCGTGTACACAGCCAGGCACTCAGTGGCTCAGCCCACGGTAGCTGCGACTGATAGGATCTCTCTGCACCTGCCTGTACACATGTGGTCCTCACGATGGTGGTGCAAGAAGATCAGTAAGAGGGGAGCAAGATGTCACACTGGCTAAGCCCAGAACTTGATACTGAGTTCAAGGGCAAACCAGAATGCCCGGGGAAGTGGACAGAAACCTGGTTTTTGTTAGAAATGCTCCTAACTAAATAGCACTCCTCTGGGAGGGTAGATTAGACAGACCAAAGCTGCAAGCTGCCAAGGAGGGAAAGAACAGAAAAGCACGTGGTTCCACCACACTGGGTGGAAGAATAGAGGCGGCTGGGAGGAAAGACTGCTCCTCTGTGTCTGGAAGGAGAAACCATTAAGTGAAGAGTCTGAAGGAGTCTATTTTCTTTTCTTTTTTTTTTTTTGAGACGGAGTCTCGCTCTGTGCCCAGGCTGGAGTGCAGTGGCCAGATCTCAGCTCACTGCAAGCTCTGCCTCCCGGGTTCACGCCATTCTCCTGCCTCAGCCTCCCTAGTAGCTGGGACTACAGGCGCCTGCCACCTCGCCCAGCTAGTTTTTTGTATTTTTTAGTAGAGACGGGGTTTCACCATGTTAGCCAGGATGGTCTGGATCTCCTGACCTCGTGATCCACCCATCTCGGCCTCCCAAAGTGCTGGGATTACAGGCTTGAGCCACCGTGCCCGGCTATTTTCTTTTCTTTAGTCTTTTCAGCAAAGACAAGCCACAAAGCGCTGGCTGGAGCACTTCCCAGCTAGACTGCCGGCTGATAACAGGATGTGGTTAAAGATGAAGAAGGTTGAAAGTGTGAAGTCCATGGCGTCTCCAGGTTCCTCAATGAATTGGGCAGATCATTGTGTGGCTGTAACTTTTTTTTTTTTTTTTTTTTTTTTTTTGAGACAGGGTCTGGCTCTTGCTCTGTCACTCTGGCTGGAGTGCAGCGGCACGATCACCGCTCAGGGCAGCCTCTGCCTCCCTGGTCTCAGGTGATCCTCCCCACTCAGCTTTCCAAGTAGCTAGGACTACAGGCGTGCACCACCACGCCTGGCTGCTTTGGGTTGTGATTACATAACACAAAATATGTATAATTTTGTACAGTTGGGTTTTCATCATGTTGTGCAAGCTGGTCTTAAACTTCTGGGCTCAAACCATCCATCCACCTCGGCCTCCCAAAGTGCTGGGATTACAGGCGTGAGCCACTGTGCCCAGGCCATCATGTGGCTTTTAGCCCTTACTTTTAGAAAATGCACAAGAGCAGTCCTTGACTCAGAGGAGCAGATAGGAAGCAGTCTGCAGAGTGGCAGGTCTGGGAATTGAAGGCTGCAGTGAACAGCCACGGGGCATAGGGAGTTCAGAGACGGGGACAAATCTTGGGCAGCATCTTACCAGGAAGGTGTTCTTCACATCCAAGCCCCCGAGCTCTCTTGGCCTATGGGGATTGCAAGGAGAATGGCAATGGATAGAAAAGGCTCTTGGGCCGGGCGTGGTGGCTCACACCTGTAATCCCAGAACTTTGGGAGGTGGGTGGATCATCTGAAGTCAGGAGTTCAAGACCAGCCTGACCAACATGGTGAAACCCCATGTCTACTAAAAATACAAAAATTAGCCTGGTGTGGTGGCACATGCCTGTAGTCCCAGCTACTCGGGAGGCTGAGGCAGAAAAATCGCTTGAGCCTGGGAGGCGGAGATTACAGTAAGCTGAGATTGTGCCACTGCACTCCAGCCTGGGGGCGACAGAGCGAGACTCTGTCTAAAAAAAAAAAAAAAAAAAAAAAAAAGAAAGAAAGAAAAGAGAAGAAAGAAAGAAAAGAAAAGGCTCTTGTTAGAGAATTTCCTGCCCCATGTGGACTTCTGCTGATAACAGAGCATGGAGCTGGGTTAATGGTTGTGCCGCTGTCTGAGAGCTGTCACTTTACTTGTGCCAGCTACTTCCCCCACCCCCCGGGCTTTATCAGTATTTACTACAGGGGCATTCATTGATTTATTCAGACATTGATTTATTCAGACATCCTACTATGTGCCAGGATGGAGCTGGCCACATAACTAGCAGGGGCCATTGCGAAATGAAAATGTAAGACTCTTGATCAAAAAGCAAAAAAAGTATCACTAAAGGTACAAAACATTGTTTCTTTTCTTTCATAGTCTCTCTCTCTCTCATCATAGTGTTTTTTGTTATTTAGTGTCCTTCCAAGTAAAGAAAAAAAATGTTTAACATGAATTTTACTGTTCATCTTTATATTATATGCCAGTTAAGAATGCAAATATAGCAGCGGTTAACTCATATGTGGAATCACTGAAAACACACCATTCCTATTTTGTAGTCTGTACGTGGATATATATTTCATTCTTAGCAGAAGAGTTAAAACTTGTCCAAAACTAACAACTGCCTTTATTTCACTTCTTGCTATGCTCACGTGTTACCAACTCCTCATCTTCGACTTGTTGATGATTAAGGAAGGACTGAGAGGAAAAGGAACCCTGAAGTGCCCTGTCTTTCCCTTCCCTTCTATGGGATCATTTTCAGCATAAATGGTTGGCTAATACAGGAGATAACACAGCTTTGGTTGTTCATGTTTCTCAGAAGAGCATTGCTTTCTGAGTCTGAAGCAAGTTCTAACTTCAACAGGATGTGTGTCCTGCACCAGGGCAAGTTGCAAGACTCACCTTGTGCTTACTTTGAGCCTCACTGAAGTCCCACATTATCGTAGGTCCATTGTAGGAGCAGACCCTAGTATTACCCCATTTTGCAGATGAGAGTTCTGGGATACAGAGGTGAAGGGACATCTTTGAGGTCCCAAAGCTGGTGAAGGGTGGAGCTATTTTCTAGCTGAGATAACCCAGCCTCAGAGTTCGAACCACCCAGTTGTTGTTTGATAAACAAGGTTAGAATAATTGGAATATCCATTGAAAAAAAAAGTGAAATTTCCCACCTTGTACCATATACTTCTACCACCCCCCACAAAAAATTCCAGTCTTAAACACATTAACACACATTAGAACTACCCATGGTAAGTTTAATCCTTTTGTATTAAAATACAAAAAGACTCAAATTTTTGGAAACTATTCATATAATTCTGGGCTGGGAGAGGCCATTTGAAAAGCCACAAAATCCCAAATAATCCAAGATTAGTAAATTTGTTTACATAAAACTTTTCAATTTCCCTATGGAAAAATACATGAGGATCACGTCAGAAGAAAAATCGCAGATCTGGGAAATATTTGCACCCTAATTGACAAAGTCTTAATATCCTTCAAGTAGAAAGCACTCTTAGAAATCTGCGAGGGAAAGTCAGACACCCGCTACAGAAAAATGGCAAAGGTCACAGAACAGGCAATTCCCAAAAACGGATTACAAATGGTAACAAAATGAGGGAAAAAAAGTTTTACTTCAAATAAAATGTATCTATTTTACCTCCAATTTCTGAAGATAGAGAAGTCACGACTATGGCCACATTAGTGAGAGTTTTGGTAGAGAGCCTTGGCTTGTTTGGTGGGCATGCTTTCCATTTGTCTGGAATGTTCTTCCCCCAGATACCTACATCTCCCCAGCCCCAGTTCCTTCACTTCTCAAGGAGGTATCCTGGCTCTTTCATCTGAATGTACCCCACTCTCCCAGCTACTCCCCATCCCTTACTCTGCTTTTTTCCCCTATAGCTTCTATCATCATGTGACCCATAGCTTCTGTATTTGTTCACTGTCCAGCTCCCTTCTCTAGATGACAAGCTCCACCAGGGCAGGGACTTCCTTTTGTTCACAGCTGTTTCCCCAGCACCTGCAAGAGAATCTGGTACATAAAAGGTACTCAACTGGTATTTCAACGCACATGAAAAGAATGGGGATCTAGGCTGGGTGCTGTGGCTCATGCCTGAAATTCCAGCACGTTAGGAGGCATTTTAGCAGATCACTTGAGATCAGGAGTTCGAGACTAGCTTGGCCAACATAGTGAAACCCCATCTCTACTGAAAATATAAAAATTAGCCAGGCGTGGTGTATGTGCCTATAATCCCAGTTACTCAGGAGGCTGAGCCAGGAGAATTGCTAGACCTCGGAGATGAAGGTTGCAATGAGCCAAGATCACAGCACTGCGCTCCAGCCTGGGCGACAGAGTGAGACTCCATCTCAAAAAAAAAAAAAAAAAAAAAAAAAAAAAAAATGGCGGGGGGATCTCACAGTGCAGTTTTTTTGGAGGGTGATTGATCAGTATCATCAATTAAAAAATGCATGTCAGAAATTACTTCTAGAAATGTATTCTACAGAAATACAAAAGGCAAAATTTATATGTGTATATGTGATTTATCGCCTCCTGTTGAAATGATCCATAAAGAAGATTTGCTTGAATAAACTTGGGGTACAGGCATACAATAGAACCATACACAAGTTTTACAAAGCTTCCCAATGAAAGATTTCTAAAGGAAAAACATGAGGTAGCTGCAGCTATGGCTGTAGATATAGATAGCTATAGTATAGATACGGATATAGTACAGATATATCTGTACTATAGACATGGATATGAATATGGATGTGATGCCCTCAATAAATGGTGAGAGTTTATTCCAGAACAGTGTGTATAGAATGGTTCCACTTTCACAACAGGAGAACTTACACAAATTGGGTACATGTAGAAAGAAGTCTGGAAGGACATTTAACAAATGAAACAGGGTTTGCCTCTGAGAGATGGATGGGAAACTTTCACTTCATATTTGTCTGCTTAATTTTTATAATTTTAATTCAATAAGCATGTGTCACTTTTAGTTTTAATTTTGAAATAATTATAGACTCCCAAGCATGCATCGTTTTTGTAATTATAAAATGCAAATTGGGTTTAGGGGAAATGCCGGGTTGGGAATGGAAAAGGCTGTGACTCTAATCCAGTAGAACAGACTTGACATTTTGAAAAGCAGAGGATGGTTCTAGAAATGATAGCTGGGTCTGCTCAGCATTGGCCTTCACCCTCCACATCCTCTTCCTGCAACTGGCACGGGGCAGTGGCTGTTTGGAGGGGGGATTGCAAGGTCCTCTTTCGAAGGTATGAGGCTAGGGAGAACAGCAAGGACATCAGGTATGGCCAGTGTTGGCTTGGGTCAGCACAGAACAGGAGTTGTGCCAGTCCATGTATTTTTACAAACACGCTTTGACTCTTTCACTTGCTTGTGCCTTTTTGCACCCTGAGAATGTAGTATTGCATCCTGAATATAACAACCACATTCAACAAATGTTGGCCAATGATTGTGTTTGAGGTCAAAATGCAAACCTTGTAAAATAAACTTCAAATTTTATTTGTACCTAAAAGTTTTATGTTGGCATAATCTTACACATGACATCTGATGCATGAGGTATCTGTGCCAAATTATTATAGATAAGATTTGCATAGTAGGGAGCAAAGCTCGAATGTAGGACTGTCCACAGAATATAATCTGAATAGATACAGTTCTGATATTGGACCAGATCGAGAGCAAAACTGAGCCATTCATTCAGCAGATATTGGCTGTTCTGTCCCTGTTGCTGTTCTAGAGTTTGAAAATATAGCAGAGAATAGAAGACATGAAAATCCCTTGCCTCAAAGAGCTTTCCTTCTAAGTTGGGGCAGGGAATGAAAACAAGTAACATAAATGGCAGATTTCATAAATTCTGAAATGCAGCCCCGTCCCCCATTTTCATACCTTTGAAAGTGGGATAATTTTGCAGTCGATGGAACTGCTGCTGTCTCATGCCTGCTCTTGGTGGGGGCAATAGTCAAGATATAGTTGCCATTGTATGTTACTGTGAAATCATCATTAAGGTCATTCAGATGGCTGTCGCTTTTGTTGAGCTGAGCGCACGGAACTCTTATATGTGTGGGGATTTTAATTTCCATTTAAGATATCTTAACACTATACCTATCTGACTCAGCATTGGTACCATGTCTGCAGAAGGGCAGGGGAACAGACAGCAGAGCATTTGTCTGATGTTACTGAAGCCAATGTTTATCATTGGAGTGACGATCATAATTCCATTTTTTTCTTGTAAACCAACACTCATGTACTTTGTATGACATAAGCAAGGAAGGTACTCAAGGAAGATGCAACTGTGTTGCATTTGATTATTGAGATAAGTAGTGCAGAACACTTGCCTACCATTAGCCCATCAGCATGAGTAAACACAAGGGAAATGATCAAATCCCTTGGAAAGATGAACAAACTTTTAAAACGTTGAGAGGCTGATGAAACTGATTCATTTGGATTCAGGACTCTTGTTAAGGCTTCATGTCATTTAAATGGCATTTTTGGTTTCACTGTTAGTGGTACGTAAAATAATGGTGTGTCTCACAGCAAAGGGCATCTCAAGAAACAATGAAAAACAGTGACGTGACAGAGGTGGTAAGTGCTTTGGGAAAACACAATGCAGGGACATAGGGTAAGCATTTGGGGGACTGCAATTTTAAAAGTGGGATCAGAGAAGACCTTGTTATTCTAATTGGTGATGTTGTTGTTATTACAATATTAAGGCCAAGGTTATGTGCCTTATGGGGAACCTTGCTACTCAAAATGTGGCTTGATTGATCAAGATAATTTTAGAAACAGCTGACACTAATTTATAATGCAAACAGAAATTCTCTGGAACATTGATTAATGCTTCCGCTTGCTTTAGGGAAATTGGCAGAAAGGATATCTTTGGCCCACATTTCACTGAATTGATATATTAAGTCTCAGTCCAGCCCACCTAAACACCATCTCACCAAAGTTTTATCTATCACACAGCTTTTACATCTTGTTGGGTTTTATATACTTAAAGTTTGTAAAGGTATTTAATTACCTTATGTATTTTATTTTCATAATCAAATAATTTAACCCTGGGATTTTACTTTTGACCATTGCTCAATATTACAGGAGGGGCCTGTAAACATACCATATAGATAATACTGTAGCCTTAACATTATTTTTTTCTCCATGTTTCAAATGCTTACAAAAATATCATAATGGCTGTCTAACCTTCCATGAAATAGGCATACCATAGTTTACTAATACGGTAATTAGAGAGCTTACTATTATAGATAATGTTACAGTCAACATTTTCCCCTGTCATTTTTATTGGCCCTGTGGGCAAATGTGGTCCTAACCACACTGCATTGTGCAATTAGACTGTGAGATTCTTGTAGCTGAGGACTACTCCTGACACCTCCTAGCAGAGGCACAGGAAGTGGTCAATAAATATTACAAAGTGATTGATAGGTTAGTGAACAAGTGGCTTGAGAATCTCAACCAAATAGTAATTGACTCTCCAAAAACTCCTGGGAACTCTCCCGCTTAATGTTCTTGCTGACAACCTGGATGAAGGATTTGAGAATCTGCTTCATTAAACATGTAGATGATATTTAAGAGGCAGCGTTAATATCCTGGAAGACAGAAATAGAATTCAAAGAGCTTTGAACAACAGAGGAAAATGATGTTCTAAAAGCAGAATGAGATGAAATTATACTGTTTTATGAACAAAAACAGTGGTTTCCACGTGGCGTGGGAAGAACATGGGTTCAAACCCCAGCTCTGTCCCTCCCCAGCTGTGTGACCAATGACATGTCACAGCTCACTGAGCCCCATTCTCTTCACCTATGAAACAAAGACAATGTTACCCCCCACAGAGCTGTTGCTGGAAGGACCAAACGAGTTTATAGACATGAAGGGTCTGGCACAGTTCTTGCACATAGTAGGGACTCGATAAATGTCACTTAATTTTAATAATATCCCCAAGCGCCCAGAAAAGAGCCACAACAAAGCTCATGCAATCCGGAGGCAGGATAAAAGAGAATGGATCAGACAAAAGCCCCCCAAATTGAAATTGGGGTTGATGGTCATTGTTGACTGTCCCTGAATGGAGTCAGCAAGATTCTGGGGGCGTGTTCCAAAGACTATGATGAATAAAGCCACACCCTGCACCAGGCCTTCAGTGGAATTCCAAACCCCGCTTTGGTCACTTGTTTAAAAAAAAAAAAAACCATGCAAAGACACGGATAGGGGCCCAGGGAGGTGTGGCCAAGATGACTAAAGAGATTGAAAATGGTTCCTGTAGAGGAGAAAGGAGTTTGAAGAAGTTGGAGTTAATCACTGAAGCCAATTTAAAAAATATATTTTTAATGCATACATTAACACATATATTTAATACTTTGTTGAATGTGCTTACCTTGACTGTCGGCCCCTGAGGTTATAAAGTATTTTTCTTCTTTTTCTTTTTTGGGACAGAGTCTTGTTGTTGCCCAGGCTGGACTGCAGGGGCGCCATCTTGGCTCACTGCAACCTCTGCCTCCTGGGTTCAAGCAATTCTCCTGCCTCAGCCTCCTGAGTAGCTGGGACTACAGGCACCTGCTACCATGCCCAGCTAATTTTTGTATTTTTAGTAGAGACGAGATTTCACCATGTTGGTCAGGCTGGTCTTGAACTCCTGACCTCGAGTGCTCCACACACCTCAGCCTCCCAAAGTGCTGGGATTACAGGAGTGAGCCGCTACACTGGGCCAATTTTTTACTTTTAAATAAAGCCTTTGAGATCTTTGTGGGTCAGTCCACGAGGATTATCCTTATCTCTTTTAGCCACTGAATACTTTTCTATTTAAGGGATTTATTTAATTCCCGCCTTCTCATGCCTTGAAGTGCTTGGAGAGATCGTTTGGTTGAACGGGACAAAGGGACACTCTAGGAATCAGGTGCTCCATCTCAGGAAGGGAGGTCAGCCCGGCCTGTTGTCTGTCTCTCCAGGGGGCCACATGGTTGCCCACTTCTGCTGCTACCTGCGGGCCTGCTGCAGTCTCTGGCTTGATTTCCCCAGACCGTGGGAATGCCCAGGGCCCAAGCCTACTCATCTCAACCTCAGGCCCACCTGGGTCTGACCAACAATATCCCTCTACTCCTCTTGCAGAGTTGAACAAGAGACTCAATCTGATTGGCTCCCAGCCAGCCAGTGGCTTTTCTGGCTTTAAGTCAGGTGCCTACCTTTAGTCCAATCTGAAGGAGCTGTGAGGAGTCACATTGCTCCATCTCCTCAAAGCCCTCAGTGGTCACTTCATTAATTTATTCCTGCTGCTTCTAGCCGCTGCGGACATACGAGTTTGCAACTTTGGCCTTCTGTGTCAGTGCCTCTTAAACTTGAACATGCGCATGAATCACCCGGGGACCGTGTCAACATGTGGACTTGGGTTATAGAGGTAAGTCTGTAACACCTTGTCTTACAGAGAAACAAGACACAGTCCTCTGCCTTAATTCTGTAAATACTACTGACACCACCAATTAGGGCAATGACAGCGATAGCGAGTTAACATTTATTGCATTTACTACGTACCAGGCTTCACTGATGCGTTAAGTCATATCATCTTTAGTTACCTTTTTAGAGAAAGCATTTGAATAGCCCCCTTTGCAAGATGCTTAGAAGCTGGATTCCAACCAGGCCTGCCTGACTCCAGAGCCTGTGGTCTTAAGGAGTTGGGGAAGGGAGACATAAAAATTCCAGAAGGCTGAGAGGCCCAGGCAGGAAAGGTTGCAGGAGTGGAAGGGAGGAAGTGTTCCTGTGGCCTCGGACCTGGAGTCCAGGAACAAACTCCTAGGACCACTGCGAGGGCTCCGTGATATGATGTCTGTAAATAACAAGCCACATACTAAGCCAGCGCATGTTAATAAAGACTGGCTGCTATTGTTTGGAAAACACTTGCAGCTATTAATCTTTATACTGGAGCAAAAGCTCATTCACCATCAACAAATATTAAACTGCAAATGGCTCTCTTTTCTGCTGGCAGGCATTGTAGGGGACAGAGGGCCATTACTGCTGATAAGGAACTGACACGACACTTGAAGGAAATCATTTACTATTAAATTGAAATTTACTAATAAAAATATTAACAATGTATCAAGCGCCTGTTATAAGGATAACAGGATAATTCATACTGAGCACTTAGATGTACCAGGCAGTATTTTAAGCCCTTGACCTGCGTTAACCCATTGGTTACAACAACCCTAAGTGGTAATTACTATTATCCACATTTTTCCAAGCGAGGAAGACAGTCAGAGAGGCTCAGCGGCTTGCTTAAAGTCACACGGGAAGGAGGAAGCAGAGCTAATACTTGAACCTTGGATTTTCCTGACTCTCCTGCTCACCCACACCACCTGTGCCAGATGGAGACACCATGAGATGGGATGGAACCAGAGGCTGAGTCACGTGGCGACCGGTTTTCAGAAAGCACCTCCTGGGTAGGGATGTGTCTTGTTCATTGCTATACACAGAGCTCTTGACATTTGTACACTGGTTTTTAGAAAATCTTGAAGAAAAAAAAAAGAATTTTGAAAGAAAGATGAGATCCACAGTGAAAGAGTCAAGAAGGACTTCTCGGAGGAGGAGGTTTTTGGACAGGCTTGAATGATGAGCACTAGACTGAGCAGAAAAGGCGGCCAGAGAGAGTTTGGCTTGTCCCAGGGTTGCCCAGGAGACTGGCAAATAAGAAAAAGGAATCCTTTTAGATGGTCAGAGAGCATAGTGGCTTCAAACTGGATACTCCCTCATCTTCCCCGCCTGACTTGTGACAAGTAAGGGAGGCACTGGGCAGAGTCCCTGTGGGCTGAGCAGCCTTCCTTATTGTTCCTGCCTGTTCCCTCCCAGCTGGTGTGTGTGTGTATTGGGGGTGAGAGGAGTGCAGCCCAGGGGTGCGTTAATTGCAGAGGTAGAAATAACTTCAGCAAGGAGGGAGGAAGAGTGTTAGACCCTTCCCTCCCTCGATCCAGGAGAAAAATGCTCAGCCAACAAAGTCTGAGTAGTAAAACCCAAATCCATCCATCGTCCTAATGCTACGCGTGACTCTAGAGACCTCTACTCAAGTTTGCATAATGTTGTTTGAGTTAGAAAAGAACATACAGTGATACTATTGCCCAGATGGGCTCCTGATGAGTGTCCAGTTGAGCCACACACACAGCTGGGTAACGACCCAAGATGGGGGAGAAAGATTTCCTTCCTGGCCGTCGGTGCCGCTGATAATCTAATTTTTCTCTCCCAGCCTTCCTTTCTGCGACTGCCTAATTATCCTACCTACTATGGTTATGAGGGCGGGGGCGGCCTGCCTGTAACAGTCTGGGAGGAGTTGGCTGTACTCTGTGCCTCAGTCGAGAAACCGAGGCTCTCTCCTCCTGTGAGTTTCGTGTCTGACTCGCTCGGTGACCTCCTGTAAGGGGGGTCTGTTTCCAGAATACTGCCCTTTCAGTCTTGGGGGATCAATGCTTAGTGTCTGCTGGATGTTTGGAGGCCCCAGGTTTCTTTCGATTCATGTCTGGGACTACGATAAGGCCCAGGTTCTTTTTGTTTTTGTAGTAATATATGGCATTTTGGTTCAAGAATCCAGCTATCCTTTTTTTTTTTTTTTTTTTTTTTTTTAGATGGAGTTTACTGTGTTGCCCAGGCTGGAGTGCAGTGGCACCATCTCAGCTCACTGCAACCTCCACCTCCTGGGTTCAAGCAATTCTCCTGCCTCAGCCTCTAAGAAGTGGGGACTACAGGCGCCCACCACCACGCCCAGCTAATTTTTGTATTTTTAGTAGGGATGGGGTTTCGTCATGTTGGCCAGGCTGGTCTCAAACTCCTAACCTCATGATCCACCACCTTGGCCTCCCAAAGTGCTGGGATTACACATGTGAACCACCTTGCCCAGCCAGCTATCCCATTTGGACATGGCCTATGCCTGCTCTGATGCCTCTGGGGCATGATCTTTCACTAGTAGCAACCAAGATTATCATAAAATTACCTGCAATTTATCAAGCATCTGTTAAGTGCCACATACCTCACTGGGAACTTTATCTTACGTAATCCTTATAAATACTCATCCACAGAGGGATTCCTGGGCAGAGTAATACTCAGCAGCATTTGATCTGGAAGATCCAGGCAAGTCGGCTGGGCTCTGTGGTGTGCCCGGACATGGCAGCATCATCACACTGGATCCTCTCCACAGGTCTGGGAACCAGGTGCTCCTTGCATCCTTGTTTTACAGATGGGAAATCAAAGCTCAGGGAGCATACGTCAGTTGTTCAATGTCTTTTAGCTGACAAGTGGGAGTTGAGACTTGAACCCAGCTAGGTGCTGTGGCTCACACCTGTAATTCCAGCACTTTGGAAGGCTGAGGTGGGAGGATCGCTTGAGGCCAGGAGTTGGAGACCAGCCTGGCCATCATGGCAAAACTCCATCTCTACTAAAAATGGAAAAATGAGCTGGGCTTGGTGACATATGCCTGTAATCCCAGCTACTCGGGAGGCTGAGGAATAAGAACTGCTTGAACCTGGTAGGTAGAGGTTGCAGTGAGCCGAGATCACGCCACTGCACTCCAGCCTGGGTGACAGAGCAAGACTCTGTCTCCAAAAAACAAAACAAAAAGAGACTTGAACCCACCAGGTCTATTTGCCTCCAGAGCCCCCGCTTTTAACTACCTTGCTGTTTTGTCTTCCTGTTAAGCCCCACAGCCAACTGGTTCAATGAACTCACCCGTAGCAATGTGGGCCGGGGCTGGGCAGTTACGTATCCCACCTGGTCTCTGTGGGTGGCTACGCTAGGGACTCCCCAGGGAAGCTAGCAGGAGAAAGAGCAAGTCCTGGGCCTAGCTGGCTTTTCCCCAGCTTCTAGGTGGGCTAAGATGACCTAGGAGGGGCCCCTGGGAAATCTAGTCATAAAAGGGGATGATCGCTGGGCCCACGTGACTCCTGGGAGGCCGTAGACATTTCCAAGGACAGGAAAATTTATTCAGCATCTGCCATGTGCTGGGAGCATTATCTCTAGGATCTCATCTAATTTTGAGAACAGCAATGCAAAGAAAAGTGTCCTCACCCCTCTTTGAAACAGAGAGGACTGAGGCTTAGAGAGAGAAAGCTATTTGCCCAGGGTCACCCCACCAGTAAGTAATGAAACTAGAAAGGGTTCAAGTCCCGGCGAGTTAGTACCTTCTGCTCACCTCTTCCCCTACCAGTCACACCCACGAGCCCTGCATGTTCATCGCTGTTTGATGGATGTTAATGATGTGGAGGGTGGGGCAGAGATTACAAAACAGCAGCCCGCAGCTTGGACCCAGTCCACAGACTTGCTATTTTGTCCCGTTTTGTTTAAAATCTACTTTATATATGGTTAATTTCAGGCTTTTTAGCTTTTGGTCATAGGAGCTTTGATGAACATCCCGTTGTGCAACCACCACCAAGGTGCAGAGTGTTTCTACTGTCCCCCAAATTCCCTCCTGCTGCCTCTTCATGGTCAAGCTCTCCCTGACCCTCAG
Organism: Rhinopithecus bieti; assembly: GCF_001698545.2. Taxonomy (NCBI): domain Eukaryota; kingdom Metazoa; phylum Chordata; class Mammalia; order Primates; family Cercopithecidae; genus Rhinopithecus; species Rhinopithecus bieti. The sequence goes on from NW_016808980.1 coordinate 2,085,944, forward strand.
CTCCTAGCAGCCACTTCATCTGTTTTTGGTTCCTATAGTTTTGCTTTTGCAAGCTGGCTTCTTTCACTTGCGGCTGAATGCGCGTGAGATTCATGCAAGTCATTAGGGGTACCTCAGAGTGGCTGCATTTCCCCTTAGATGGGTGTGTGTCATCAGTTCACCACCGTCCCCACCTGGCCTGCCTTCACTTTACCTGCCTGTCCCAGAGAGCACTGGAGTCTGAATTCCCTTGGTGGAGTATTTGAGAGCAGCATGGTTTTGGGAGGCACATGACCTGGGTTTAAGTCCCAGCCTTGACTGATGGTAACCCCGTGTCCCTGGCCCCGTGACTGCCCCGCTCCAAACTTCAGTTTCTCCAGCAATAAAATGGGAGCGATATTCCGACCTGAAAGAGAAATTAGTGAAGATTTATTAAATTCACTAACACATGGTAGGTACCTCTAACTGCGCCTGGCACCTTGGAGGTGCTCCATGAATAGCAGCTCTTGTCATGGAGGTTGTTGAGAAGCATCGAGGCCAGTGTCGAGAGGGGCAATCTGCACGCAGGAGCAAATGGCCAGTTTGGGTGGGATGGCTCGAGCCACTTACTAAACCATGTGGTGTCCTGCCCCGTGGGGAACATTAATACACTTGCCATACATCATGCCCTGCTCTTAGGGCACAAGCGGGATGTGAATAAACAAAAAAGGACTCTCAATGGCAGCGTTATTCATCGTAGCTTGCTGGCTGCCCAGGTCTGGCCTCTTGTTTCAAGTCACAGTCAGCTCGTTGAAAACATAAAAAAAAAAAAAAAAAAAAAAAAACCCAACTTGGGGCTCTCATTTCTGTCCTTTCCTCCCATCTTAGCTTTTGTTAATCATGTCCCCAAAGACCTTTTACAAAGGAGAAATGGCAAATGATCTGGCTTTTCCAAACCACTACTGGTCATCTCTGGTGTGAACTGTTTGCATGTTGGAGTAGCTGGAATTCCGCAGACGCTTGATGGGCAGGGAGGAGTGATGTAGGGGAGAGATGCTTGGGGATTATCCAGAGAAGCAGAGGAGGGGGTGGCTTGTTCTCTGCCTCTTTTATGCAGCAGAACTTTCAGAAGGGAAAAAGCGTGGGTGTTGGGAATTCCTAATGGCAAGAATTCATGGAAACGTCATGTGACATATCTGCCACTGTGGGTGCTGAGCAGGCGGCAGATGGGGCCGGCGCGGAAATAGTCATATTCCGCCACTTCCTAGTGTGCCAAACATTCATCACTCACGTCATCTCCCTGGACTGTCACAGCCCCTTCGTGAGGAAGGCAGGGCCAGAATTCACATCTCATTTTGCAAATTCCAGAACCGAGACTCAGATGCTAGGTGACTTGCTTAGGGTCCCCACATCAAGAGGCAGTGACATGAGGGGTCCTGGGACTTAAGCCACAGTCTTCTGCCTCCTGCTTTTTCTACTATAGCACAGGTTGGGCCTGTGGTGTGATTTGAAGGCTACTGGGGAATCCGTATGGGGTTATGGCCTGCCTGTCCTGCAGCAGGGTTGCTGGAAACTTTCTTGGGGGCAGGTCTGCACCTTGTGCATTGGGTATCACTCCCTTCCCTGCTTCCCTTGGTGCCTAGAACTCATTCAACATCCAATCTCAGGCAAATGCCTTCTTATCTCTGTGTCACCTCTGTTTCCTCATTTGTCAAATGGGCATAACTGCCACTGTTCATGTGCTCGACACACAGGACAGCTCTCTTCTCTCTCTCTCTCCTCTCTCTTTTTTAAATAGACGTGGGGTCTCGTCATGTTGCCTAGGCTGCTCTCAAACTCCCAGGCTTGAGTGATCCTCCCACCTTGGCCTCCCAAAATGCTGGGACTTTAGGCATGAGCCACTGCACCTGGCCCAGGACAACTCTGTTAATTGTACCATCGACTACCCTGTCTTATAATTGAGAAGGAACCACTGGATTGGCAACATGGAAGTCACGGGTGACCTTAACTAAGGCTGTCTCCTTGTGAATGGGGAAGAATGCCCGATGGGAGTGGGCCCAAGACACAGTGTGGGGAGGCGACCAGGAGGCAGCAAATAGAGCCTGCTGTGATAAGGTGTTCATCTGTCAATGGGAGCAGAGAAGTGGGATAGTAGCTGGGGGTTCACGTGGGTCTGGCAAGGATTTTTAAAATGGCACGCAAAGCTTTCAGCTGGAAGTGAGAATGGGGAGTTGGGCTGGAGAGGATGAGGAGCAGAAATAGCCACTAAGACCTAATTTTTGGTTACTGTGAAGAAGAGAATATGTGACCTACAGAAGGCATCTAGCGTCGTTTGATTTGGTCACAGAGGGAAAGGAAAGGACTGTCTGGGTTTTAAATAACATATCACAATGTGTTAGTACACATTTCCATCTAGACTTCCCCTTTTGCTAAAGAATAATTAAATAATTTAAATACTTTTAAATAATTGAGAGATTCACAGAATCTTTATTTCAGCCCAGTATGTCCCATGCATCTGTGCATTTTGTTCTGTGCATGTGTTTTGATAGCAAAAGGAAACATGAGAGTCTCTCTTTCCAGATGAGTCCAGTCCTGCACACTCTCCCCAGGACGCCAGGGGCATCTGGGAGTTTTTCCTCTGCTGGTGACCAAACCTGCCCCCTGACTTCCATCTTCAGTTCTTCCCAATTCTTTAATTCCTTAGTCCAGGCTTTTCTCTCTCCCTTCCTCTCCAGTCCGCCCCCCAGTCCCTCATCCAGGTCTCCATCAATTCACAGTTGATCTAATAGAAAAGCGCTTCCCCAGCCTCCCTGACTCCAGTCTCTCCCTGCCCCTATTCATCCTGCCTTCGTAATGTTGAAATCCGGCATTGCTCATGCTGCTAAAATATACTAGTGTCTTTGGTTCTGCAAGCATAAACTATAAATGACTGGGCCTGAATTCACTTCATTTCCCCAGGACATATGCTATGCTCGGAGAAGGCAGGTCTTGTTGTTCTCGGAACACCCTGAGTTCTTTTCATTTTACCTTTTTTAATGTGTTCCCATTGCTCTTGGGATAAAACTCAAATTCCTCACCATGTCTTTCCAGGCTGCATGGCATCTGTACTCTGCTCACTTTTCCAACAGCATCCCCGGCCCCCATCAAAGTAAGCAGTTCCTGCCTCAGGACCTCTGCACTGGCTGTTTCTTTGTCCTGGAATTCTCTGTCCCATCTCTTCATATGCCTGGGTCTTCAGCTTGAATGAGACTCCTCCAAAAGGCTGTTTCTTTGCAAGCTATTCTACTGCTCGTTTATTTTCTATCCTGTTGCTTTGTTCACTTGCTTCATGGAATCTGCCACAATTTGAAGTGATCTTGCTCCTGTATCATCTGTCCTTGCACTGGGTGCCAGCTCTGCAGGCCGGGAGCTCTTCCCTCTCTTGGCCACTGCCAGCTCCCCAGTGCCTAGAGCAGGGCCCCGGCCAAGTGGGAGCTTAGCAGTACTGTTGAGTGGATGAGCGTCCCTTGCCCTCGCCTGTCACTGCACCCCTGTGCAATCTGTCCTGTCTGTTTTGTTCACTGCTGTGCCCCCAGTGCCTGGGACCATGTCTGGCACGTAATGTTTGCTCAATAGATAATCCTTGAAAGACGAGTTGAATTTAAAACGCACATTCAGCCCCACTTGACCTCGGAATTCAACCTTGACTGATTTACGCATTGCTCATTTCTGCTCGGTTTCATCACCAAATGGGGCTCTTTCCTGCTATTTATGAAGTCACCACCAACTGCGGATACTTCAGAAGGGCTCCACAATTTTTTTTTTTTTTTTTTGAGACAGAGTCTCACTCTGTCACCCAGGCCAGAGTGCAGTGGTGTGATCTTGGCTCACTGAAACCTCTGCTTCCCGGGTACAAGTGATTCTCCTGCCTCAGCCTCCTGAGATAACTAGGATTACAGGCATGGGCCATCATGCCCAGCAAATTTTTGTATTTTTAGTAGAGACAGGGTTTCACCATGTTGGCCAGGCTGATCTCAAACTCCTGACCTCAAGTGACCCACCCGCCTCGGCCTCCCAAAGTGCTGGGATTACAGGCGTGAGCCACCGCACCCAGCCATCACTCATAAACTTCCATGAGAAAAACAGTGTTAGCTCCATCTTGTAGGTGAGGAAAAGCGAGGCCAGGGAAACCTGTAACTTGCCCTCCAGCCCCGTAATTGCTGACAGGTGGAGTCATCCATTTGTGGAGCATGATGGAGCCTTGGTGTTGCTGCTGGGAGGAGGGAACACATGTGAGCCTGTGAGTCTTCTGAGGGGAGTTCCAGGCTCTCTGGGTCCCAGGGAGGCAAGGAGTTCCTGGAAATGAAACTTACGCTTGAAGGATGAGAAAGTATGAATCATGCACAGGGTAGGTGTGGACCGGGAGTGAAAGGCATTCCGGGCAGAGAGAATGGCGTTTGCAAAGGCCTCAAGCCAAGAGCACAGGGACCACTGTGGGGAAAGTGAGCAGAGGAGAGGATGATTTTTTTCCTGATAACAACTTTCCTTTTTATAGCCAATTATATGAAGATATATCTCACATACCATAAGATTCCCTCCTTTAAAATAGAGAATTCAGGAGTTGTTAGTACATTCACAGTAGTGTAGACAGAGCCACTATTAATTTCAGAATATTTTTCAGTATCCCAAAAAAGAAACCCTGGGCCTATTGGCAGTCACTCCCCATTGCGCCAACTCCCCCAAAGCAGAAAGATCTGCTTTCTGTATCTATGGATTGGCCTATCTGGACATCTCACATAAATGGAATCGTAGTCTTTGTGACTGGCTTCTTTACTTAGTAAGTGTGTTTTTTATTTTTATTTTTTAATGTAGTATAATACAAACCATCAAATTTACCATCTTAACTGGGTTGTTGTTACTATTGTTGCCCAGGCTAGAGGGCGGTGGTGCGATCTCAGCTCCCTGCAATCTCCACCTCCCAGGTTCAGGTGATCCTCCCATCTCAGCCTCTGAATAGCTGGGACTATAAGTGCATGCATCACCACACTGGCTAATTTTTTTTTATTAATTTTGTATACATTTTGTAGAGATGGGGTCTCACCATGTTGTCTAGGCTGGTTTCAAATTCTGGGGCTCAAGGAATCTGCCCACTTCAGCCTTTCAAAGTGCAGAGTGGACAAATATCTGTTCCAGTCCCTACTTTCAATTCTTTTGGATATATGTATACATAGAAGTAGAGGGAGGATGACTTTGTAAAATAAAAGCCCTCCTGCCATTTTCTTAAAATGTTTCCCCAGGACAGCTTGCCCCATCAAACAAAGTGCCCCCATTGTAGCACTGTTTATTAAATGACTGCAGCCAGTGTACAGTGCGCACATCTGGGAACGTGCCATGTGCACTTCCTCTCCTTCATAGAGTTGGGAGCACTTTGTGGTTGTCACTTCGTTGGTCTGGTGAGATGAGGGGAATGGCTCTGTGTTGATGGTGCTGGCCCCTTCCAGGCCTTCCTCTTCTGAGTCAGAGCTGCATTTGGCATAAATGGGTTCTAGTAATTGAACCCCTGTTACCACAAGAACTGCATCAGTCTGTTTTGCATTGCTATGAAGCAATACCTGAGGCTGGGTAATTTACAAAGAGAGGTTTATTTGGCTCACCATTCTGCAGGCTGTACAGGAAGCATTGCACCAGCATCTGCTTCTGGGGAGGGCCTCAGGAAGCTTATAATCATAGCGGAAGGTGAACAGGGAGCAGATGTATAGCATGGCGAGACAGGGAGCAAGAGAAAAGGGAGTAGGTGCCAGGCTCTTTAAACAGCAGCTGTCATGTGAACTAATAGAGTGAGAACTGACTCATTACTGTAGGGACGACGCCAAGTTATTCATGAGGGAATCCACCCCCATGACCAAAACACCTCCCACCAAGCTCCACCTCCAACATCGGGGATCACATTTCAACATGAGGTTTGCAGAGGACACACACCCAAATGATATCCAATTCATATGTTTGTGTCCTTAGAAAGTGCTGGGCTCTGTACCAAGCAGTATATGTGGGTTATTCAATCACATATATGTTAGTTACACATATATGTAAGTTACACACCTTACTTATGAGGTATATAAGATGATTCCCACTTTACAGATGAGGTCACTGGGGCACAGAGAAGGAAAGTAGTTTGCCCAGGGTTACAGAGCCAATGTAAGAGCCACAATTTGAGTGCAGGCACCCTGGCTCCAGATCTCATGCCCTTGTCCACTGAAATAAGCAATATGGCAGGCTGGTGAAGAGCCCAGGCTTAGCCATTTGTGAGCCCTAGGACTCTGGAAATATTGTTTAACCTGTCTGAGCCTCAGTGTGACCATCCATAAAATGGGGACGGTGCAGTACCCACTTGAAACGATTGTCCTGAGAGTTCAGTGAGATGGTGTGTGTGGAGCTGGTGCATTTGCAGTTTCACTAAATGTCAGTTGCTGTCCCAGGGAGAGAGTCAGGGTTGAGCAGACCAGCTCATGTCCTGGCTGGACCTTGGGTATTAGTGTGCTTGCGGACTTCAAAAGCTTCAAAGCTGAGGCCAGCATGGGGAACATGGTTTAATGATCTCCTATCTGGGCATTCAGTATCCTGGGAGCTTGAATGTTTGCAGAGGCTGTTGGGATCGGGAGGGAACTTAGAGGCTCCTTGACAGTAGCACACGTCCTTGCTGCAACCCTAAATAATTGCTTTCCCCCAAGGCCACTGCTTGCTTTGCCTGGGGTAGGAGCCAGGCTTGGGACTTGTGTTGGTGGCCCAGGGCTATTTCATTCAAGTTGGTGGACTCTGATTTTAATTGACTCTTGTGTGCCTGAGACCATTTTCCAAGGGCACAGGAAAATGGGTCATTAAGCCTGAGTTTGTCCTCAAGGAAGTTCCAAATGGTCTGTGGCTCCTGGGTACAAGCAAGGGTCATGGAAAGTCATTTTATGGTCTCAGTGAGATGCGCTTGTTCCGGACACTGAGTTCTAGTCCCAGGGATTCCAGTTCTCTCCAGTTCATGGTGGCAAAGAGTGTGTCTGATGGCGCTGGTGTTGAATAATCTCCACCAAACACGAAGGGCAAATTTCAAGGATGGCATTTACACAGCAGGTTTCTTGGACAAGCTGGCATTGCTCCTTCCCCTTGACCCTCCAGGATAACAAGCATGGACCACGTTGGCCTTGACGGAAATCCTAACCTAGCTAAAGACCCTCTCCCTGACACTCAGTAGCTCTTTCTGTGTTTGACATTCCCTTCTTGTCTTAACCCAGAGACATACTGACATTCCAGCAAAACCAAAATGAATCAAAACACTGGTTTGACATCCTTAATACAGCATTTCTCAAAGTGTGGTCCATTGTCCAGCAGCACCAGAATCACTCAGGAGTAGAGGGCCACTAACACAGTAATAATAAACCCCCAAGCCAGACTCCAGGTCTACCGAATTAGAATCAGCTTAGAAATGTTGCTTTAACGCAGGTGTGTTCTACTGTGGCTCAAATATCACAAGCAATGTTGCGATAAGGACATGATTTGATGAAATGGTGAGCAAATTTTGATAAAATTCTGAGCAAAAGAAAGTACAATACTCCCTTGTTTACATGGTAATGGGAGTTGAATTCCTGGGAGGATCATGTGGATAGAAACCATTCCCAAAATACTTTGTGCAAAATGGAATCAGACTTGGCCTCAGATACTTATGAACATGCGTTTTACTTGGGGAGTATGGGGGACTTGGGGCAATTCTCTTTTCCTGCAGGACTGTGCTGTGCATGGCAGGGCAGTTGATAGCCCTTGCGCTCACCCTCTAAATGCCAATGGTGCCCCTAAAATGTTCCTGTGGATTTTCAAAATGCCCTATTGGGGGCAGTTCCATCTCTGTTGATGCCCACTGGTGTAGTGGAAAGGCTGGGCTTAGTGTGAACCCTCCACTGGTTCCCTGTGGCATCCTTGGGTCAGCTAGCCTTACCAAACCTCTTTTCTCTAACATGGTGGGATATGCCAGGCATGGTGGCTCACATATGTAATCTCAGCACTTTGAGAGGCTAAGGTATGAGGATAGCATGATACCAGCCTGGGCAACATAGCAAGATCCAAGATCTAAAAATTAAAATTAAAAAATGAACCAGGTGTGGTGGTGCACGCCTGTAGTCCCAGCTGCTACTCTGGGGGCTGAGAGAGGAGGATCGCTTGAGCCCAGGAGTCTGAGGTTACAGTGAACTGTGATAGCACCACTGCACTACAGCCTGGGTGACAGAGCAAGACCCCACCTCTGAAAACAAATAAAATAAAAATAAGTAAAATAAAATGGGGGGGAATAATAAACCTTCCCTCTAAAGAATTATTTGAGGGTTAAATGATCCAATGTGTGTGCTATTCCTAACACAGCAATGGGCACACAATCCACGCTGAATACCTGCTGTTTTTTGCTCTATTCCAGGGCAAACGTGTTCTATAAAGGACCAGATGACAAATATGTTAGGCTTTGGGGGCTATATTGCCAGCCTCTCTTGCCACTTCTCAACTCTGCCATTGTTGCAGGAAAGCAGCCATGGATGACACGTAACAAAGGTGCAGCTGTGTGCCAATAAAACTTTATTTGCAAAATCAGGTAGGCCTGGTGGCCTGATTCCGGGTCTGTACCCATGGAATGTCTGTGTGCTACTTCTCCATCTGCTCAGCTGGATTCGAGTCTCCCTAGAGGCCCATGTTTTCAGTTCTGTCATAATACATCTGGAACAAAAGGGTTATCAGACTGTGTCTGGAGCATGCAGTTCCCGTAGGCAGTTGCAGGAGATTATGATGTATCCACAAAGCATCACCTCTGTCCTCAGCCAGCTGCTTTCAAGGACCCATTCAGGGAGAAGGAAAGGAGCAGAGAGATCTCAAGTGGAGAGTGTGGGTTAGGCAGGGCCAGCATCCCTGTTCCTCGGGGCCAAGCCTCCTGTCTAGCAGACAGCACATTCCCAGGGTTTCTGAGCATCCTTGGAATTTCATAGGGAAATATCAATTTCTCCCTTATGTTAATTTCCCAAAAAAGAAGTTATCCAGTGCACTGATTGGAACCCTGGAGGTGCTGATCTCAAAGAAAGTGTTATCTGCATTTACGGCCCCTGCAGCAAGTTTTAGTTTCCCATTGAAATTTTGGAGGTGGGCTTGGGAGAAGCAGAAAGAGAGAGAAGGGAAGGTAGTTTGAGGCCTCAAACTGGCAGCCTGCAGGTCAGCTTCTGCCCAAGGACAAGTTTGTTTTGCTACTCACAAGAAAGGTCCGCCTGCCTAAAAAAAAAAAAAAAAAAAAAATTAGGTTCCCATAATAATCCATCTTTCGAGCTTCTCCTGAAAAAGTGGCAGCCTTGGTGACTCCAGGACTGTCTTCTGCAGGGCAACAACTGATGGGTGGGCAGCAGCCAGGGGGGACTGTCTTGTGGGGGGTGCAGGCTGTCCAGCAACTAATGCTCCCGGACCCTCAACCTTGTCCTGCCTCCTACCTGCTTCCCTTACAGGGCCTCTGTGGGCGTGTGGGTTTGAGACAGCTGCCTTCCTAAGGAACGGTAAATGAGTTTTTTCATTAGCTGCCACACTGCATGCAAGGTAAGAGGGCAGCCTGGCCAAGGCCACCTGGGCCCTGGAGGAGACTCCTGTCTAGACTCCCTGCATTGCTCCCTACAGTTGGTTCTCTATGGAGCAGATAGAGGAATTGGTCTAAAAATGCCAGTTAGTCAGCTGCTGTTTTTCATTACTTTTTAGACCAAGGCCCAACCCGTTAACCTGCCCACAGAGCCCTCGGTGAATTTGTCTCTGCCAACCTCCCTAGTTGCCTTTCTCCCCTTATCCTCCCTACTTCCTCCCTTAAATGCCATATCCCAGACAGGTTGAGCTGCTTTCAACTCCTAAAACAGCTTGTTAAGCCTTTTCACACCTTTATAAACCCAGATCTTACACATACAAATTTGCAGAGACATAGACATTTCAGTTAGGATTGGGCTGAGCTCAAGTTGACAGAAATTCAAAACAAGGAAAAGGGATGCTTATTTCTCTGCTGTAACTATCCAAGCACAAGAACCCAGGGCTGGGAGGTCTGGTGGTTCTCAGTCAATGCCATAGACACCTCGACTCTTGCCCTGCTGTGTGTGGCCTCTTGACCCAATATGGAAGTGTGTGAATTCCAGGCCCACGAGACAGAGAAAGGAATGGCGAGGACCAAGGGGACATGCACACCATCTCTTAAAGAGGCTTCTGGAAGGGGCCTGATATAACTCTACTTTTCATTAATTCTGGCCAATAGTGCAGGGCCACGCTGAGGTGCAAGGAAGCATGGAAAATGTAGTCTTCATTCTAGGAAGCCATATTCCCCGCCAAAGTTTAGTGGTCTATTACCATAGAAGAAGGTGTAACAACTACTGCATATCAGCAAGGGACTCCTATAATCTCAATGTTCTTTGCCCACCAGTATTGTTAAAAGCAGGAATTGGATGCAGAATTATCTGCTCCCAAAGCTGTGCTCTCCACTGTTTTGCTGCATTGCTTCCTAACACGCAACACACCAGTTAGGATTTAACAAAAGCTCATAGAGTATTGAGGTGTACATTTTGGGCTTGGGCATGCTTGGAAAGTATTAGTCTGTGTGTACAGTCCACTTCATTTTCTTATAAGGAGAATACTGGATTACTCTTAGAATTTATTAAATACGACCGAGTGTGGTGGCTCACGCCTGTAATCCCAGCACTTTGGGAGGCTGAGGTGGGCAGATCACTGGAGGTCAGGAATTCAAGACCGTCCTGGCCAACGTGGTGAAACCCTGTCTGTACTAAAAGTAAAAAAATTTGCTGGGTGTAATGGCACCCGCCTGTAACCCCAGCTACTAGGGAGGCTGAGGCATGAGAATATCTTGAACCCGGGAGGCAAAGGTTGCAGTGAGCCAGTGAGCCAAGATCGCGCCTCTGCTTTCCAGCTTGGGTGACAGAGTGAGACTCCATCTCAAAAAAAAAAAAAAGTATTAAATCTTAGAACTGGAGGAAATGGCTTTTCTTTTTAAAATTTAACAGACTTTATTAGGTATGATGCATATATCATAAAAGGTACACACTTTAAATATGAGTTTGATAAATTGTAACAAATGGCAACCCTCTTGTAACCATCATCTCAATCAAGATATAGAACATTTCCATCATTCCAGAAAAATTCCCTAGTATCCCTTGGTGGACAACTCCCATCCCCCACCTACTCCAGGAACCCACCAATCCATTTTCCTTTTTTAAAAAGAGAGACAGGGTCTCATCATGTTGCCCAGGCTGGTCTTGAACTCCTGGGTTCAGGCAATCCTCCTGTCTCAGCCTCCCAAAGTGCTGGCATGAGCCACCACGCCTGACCACCAATCCATTTTCTGTTATTATATGTTAGTTTTGCCTCTTCTTAAAGTTTATGGAATCTTACCACTTGGGCTCTTTCTATCTGGCTTCTTTCGTTCAGCATTATGTTTCACGCATAATTCATTTTACTGCTTATATGGGTAGTTTGTTCCTTATTATTACTAAGTCGTATTCCATCTTATGAGTATATCTCAAACTGTTTATTCATTCACCTGTTGATTTCTATCTATTGTTTCCAGTTATTGGCTATTATGAGTAAAGCTGCTATGAACATTCACGGACAAGCCTTTTTGTGGACATATATTTTCATTCTGCAGTATAAATACTTAAGAGTGAAATTGCTTGGTCATATGATAAGTATATATTTACCTTTACAGTACATGCTAAACTGCTTTCCCAAGTGGATGTACCATTTTACATTTCCACCTGCAACGTGTGGAAGTTCCAGTTGCCCCGTATCTTCACCAACACTTGGTATTGTCAGGTATCTTTAAATCTTTTGCTCTTCTAATGGATATGTAGTAGTATTTCATTGCAGTTTTAGCTTGCATTTCCCTGATGACTGAAGATACTGAGCATCTTTTGAATGTGTTTATTGGCCATCTGTACACTTTCTTTTTTGAAGAGTCTGTTCAAGTGTTTTGTTTATTCTACTATTGGTATTTTGTCTTCTCATTAAGTTGTAAGGCTTCATTAGATATTCAGGATACAAGTCTTTTGTCAGATAAATGTATCGTGGATGTTTTCTCCCAGTTTGTGGCTTGCCTTCTTATTTTCTTCATGGGACCTTCTGATGAACAGAAGGTTCTAATTTTCATTAAGATCAATGTATCCATTTCTTCTTTTATGGTTGGTGCTTTTATGTCATGTTTTTAAAACATACTGCGCACCTGCTGTGTAGATAATCAGGAAATGTACCGCGCACCTGCTGTGTAGATAATCAGGAAATGTTTGAGTGGTTGAATTCCATCAGAGAAGTTGTGGTACGGCAACCTATGAAGACATGACCTCCCTGGACTCTCTTTGGTATTTGGGGTCCATGTTGTATGGCTGCTCCCTTCTGGTCCCCTAACACACTAGGAGTCAGGCTGATGAAGAGCCCAAATCAGTGCATTTGTGTGTTTGCCTTGGGGAGAGGGGAGGAGAGAACTAAGTCCTTTTCTTTGCCGAAACACTAGGGGGAAAAAAAACCCCAAGCAACCAGTTTTCATATTCTCTGGGTGATGTTTCTACAGTTGCCTTCCTGGCCTGATATTCTTGGGAAATGTTGCTTCATAAATATTGAATGGTGTCGGTACCTTCTGTGCAGGCCGCCGGCAACTGCTTCCTAGAAATGAATTTGGAGTCTTGCAGTAATTACCCCTGGAAGTGTTCATTCAAGTCTGAGAGCAGATTAAATAATGAATAGGAATGTCATTTATTCATTCCAATTTAGAAACCTGCGTCTCATTATTTTTCTGGATGAAATTGAATGTCAAGAAGGGGAGAAAACTAAAGGGAAGGGGGTGACGTGGAGATGGAACATGAGGAAAGTGTGTCACTCATGCTGCAGAAGACCAGAGAAGGGGGCTTGGGTGGGGAAGTGGCCTCGGCTCCTCCAAGAACTGATCCCAGTATCAGGGTTGTGAGGATAGAGCAGGTCAGATAGGCAGTCAGGAACATGCCCACAGGCCCTTTTGTTCTTGCTCCTAGACGATCCTCATTTCTCACCTTTTTGACATTTTTCCCTTGGAGAAAATTGTAAAATGCAGGAAAGCGTTAAAGAGAAAAAAAAACTCATCCATCGTCCTGCCACCCAAAGGCAATCGTTATTAGCATTCTGCAGTATTTCTTTTCCCAGACTTTTTCCTCTGCTGAGCTTTTTTGGAAAAATGTGTCTTGAGACCAGAGTAGGAATCCAGTTGTACCTCCTGCTGTGAGTGTTGGTTCATCCTTAGGATGCAAGCAGTCTTGAATGGGGTTGCACACACTCTGTGGACTGCAAGCTCCCTGGACTCTTGGACTCTTCTCCATCGCTGCACCTGCAGTGTCCAGCATGGTGCCTGGCACGTGGCAGACATTCGTTAAGCATGTGTTGGATGGATGGGTCACTTTGAGTGCCTGAGTATCAATCCTTAGTAACAGCAGCCAGGAGGACAGGGTAATTGTCGGGTGCCACACACATGCTAAGAGCTTTATAGGCTCTCCCTCGTTTAACCTGTACATCACCTTCCTAAGAGATTTATTTTCATGGCTGAGAACACAGACCCTGGAGTAAATCTGGCAGCGTAGTGTCATGCCTGAGAACGTGTGCTTTGGAGCTAGACTGCCTGAGTTTGTGCCCCAGATCCATTGCTTTTAGCCACGGAATCTAGGGTAAATCACTTAACCTTACTGAGCCTCAGTTTCTTCAAGTATAAAAAGACTCTAATAATAATATCTACCTTGTAGGACTGTCAAAAGAATTTAGTGCAATAACTCAGATTGGGACCTGGCAAACGTTTCTAACTAGTTTCATTTTATTTTATTTTTATTTTGAGACAGATACTTCCTCTGTTGCCCAGGCTGGAGTGCAGTGGCATGATCTTGGCTCACTGCAACCTCCACCTCCCAAGTTCAAGCGATTCTGCCACCTCAGCCTCCCAAGTAGCTGGGACTACAGATGTGCATCACCACACCCAGCTAATTTTTTGTATATTTAGTAGAGATAAGGCTTCACCATGCTGGCCAGGCTGGTCTTGAGCTCCTGATCTCAAGTGATCCACTTGCCTTGGCCTCCCAAAGTGCTGGGATTACAAGCGTGAGCCACTGTGCCCAGCCAGGACCTGGGAAAGAGAAAGTAGTTTGAAATAGTTAGCCATAAGTACTAATCATCATCTGAGTAACCTTTAACAAGCCATTTTACCTTTGAGAATTAGTTTCTTCATCTGGAAGATGGGGAGAGTAGTTGTGATCATTGAAATGAGATAAACTATGTAAAGAGCTCAGCCCAGAATTTGGCACATCGTAGGAACTCCCCCAAAGAAGAGTTATTCATAGTCTCTCAAAAAGCAGGACCTATCCAGCTTCTACTCCTTCAAAACTTATCTCAAGGGTCACCTCCTCCAGATGGCTTCCTTGATTTCTTTTCCCCCTACTTCTCTGCATTCCTTCAATGCTTTGATCTATTCTCTAACACAGCAATTCCCATGCTGTCCTATAATCTCAGTTTTAACTTGGCCTTGTTCCCCACTGCACCCCAAACACCCACTCACTAATCACAACTGTATGCCCAGACTCCAGTGTCTGGCACATAGTAGGTGCTCTACAAAGCATTTGTGGAGTGAAACTATGATTGATGTAGTCGGGGAAGACTTTGGGGGCAGGCAGCCCGGGGGTGAGTGCTTCTATTGAGTCATCTCTGAGAGGAGATGTTAGTGAAGGTCCTGGAAAAATTAGCTGCTTGTCATGAATTCTAACTCTGGTAATGTTTTGCTAATCTGTCTTTTTCTGACTTAATTCAAAATTGAATGGAAGGGAGAGAAATTTGTCTGGGTGACTCCAAGTTAACAAGCTGTAATGATGTGCTGGGAGCTGTGTAGCTTGGAGCTATCAATTTGCAGGTAGAGAGGGCAGAAGTGAAAATGTAACTGCCATTGGTAGGGGTTGTCAAGGGATAGAGGTGAGAGAATGCTGGGTGTTTAGTATAATTTTCATACAGTACAATGTGCCCATTTACTTGTACAGGCTGAGTTTTGACAAATGCATACACCCACGTAACCACCACCATAAGCAAGATGGGAAGCTTGTCTGTCACTCCACAAAGAGTCCTCTTGCTCTGTGTCACCCCTTGCAAACCACCTTAGGCAACCACTACATTCTTTCTATCAGTGTAAATCTATTTTGCCTGTTTTAGGATTTCATAGAAATGTAATCACATAGAATGTTCTCTTCTGTATCTGGTGTCTTTCATTCAGCATAAGTGCTTTTGTGATTCATGTTGTTTTTAATACAAGATTTAGTTCTGTTGCATCCATATACCAATCTCCTTTTCCCAGATAATCCAGTACCATAGGCGTGTTGGTCATGTGCTGACTCTTAGGCTGATTCTTCAATAACTGGCTTAAATGTGCTTTCCTCTGACATTCCTTCCCTGACTCTTCCCCAGCATTGCTAACTGGGTTGGTGATAATGCTGTTTAATAACTGCTATTTAATGAGTTTTTAACCATGTTGGATAAGCCTTCGCCTTACAAAGCTTATTCTATTATTACAATCCTCCTCTGAGTTAGGTATCATTGTCCCATTTTAGAAAAAAAGGAAACTAATGCTCAGAGAGGTTGAGCAACTGAGCTAATGCCACACAGCTAAGTAATAGCAGAGCCAGAGTTTGAATCCAGAACTTTGACCTTAAGAACCCTGCTCATGACCAGTCTGCTGCAGTGCCTCACAGGGGACCATTCTCTTCATCTATGGCCCAAACATCCCCTTCTTAAATTCCTTATCACACTGTTTCATCGTTTTCTGTTTCACTGTCTTTTATTTTCCCTTTTGTCAGTCTGGCTTCTTAGTTGCAAATAACAGAATCTACTCTAGCACTTAAGCAGGAAGAGAACTAAAGGAGATGACGTAGCTCACAGCATCTCCAGGAGTGCCAGAGTCAGCCTGGGAACTATGCAGCCAAGAATAAAGCTACAATTTCACTGAATACTGCAGCCTCTGCTGCCCCTGAAAGCCATACACCCTCCATAGGAACTACATTCTCTGGACACCAATGTCTTCATTTGCTCACTTTTTTTTTTCTTTTTTTTTTGAGACAGGGTCTCACTGTGTTGTCCAGGCTGGAGTGCAGTGGCGCAATCTTAGCTCACTGCAACCTCTGCCTCCTGTTCTCAAGAGATTCCCCAGTCTCAGCCTCCCGAGTAGCTGAGAGGATTCTGGGTTTTTAGTATAATTTTCATACAGTACAATGTGCCCATTTACTTGTACAGGCTGAGTTTTGACGAATGTGTAGGTGCCACCACCATGCTCAGCTAATATTTTTATTTTTTGTAGAGACGGAGTTTCGTCACGTTGCCTAATCTGCTCCTGCGCTTGAACTCCTGCGCTCAAGCAATCCACCTATCTGGGCCTTCCAAAGTGCTGGGATTACAGGTGTGAGCCACCATGCCTAGCCATTTGCTCACTTCTCAATTGAAATATCACATGGCACTATCTGATTGGTGGAGTCTGTGTCACATGATGAGGCCCCAACTACAAGGAATGCTGGGAGAATAAGCCTTGCTGAGAGAATAATGGGTTTTAGTTGTTGTTGTTGTTGTTGTTTTGTTGTTTTTCATCCGTATTCTTTGTCTTTGGTTTAGTATTCGGGTAATGCTGGCCTTTTAAAATGAGTTGGGAAATATTCTCTTCTGTTTCCTGGAGATTTTATAGAACTGGTATTTTTTTTTTCTGTAAATTTTTGGAAGAATTTGCCAGTAAAACCATCTGGGCCTGGAGTATTTTTTTCCTTTTTTTTTCTGGAAGGTTTTTTTTAAGTCCATATTCAATTTCTTTCTCTCTCTCTCTCTCTCCTTCTCTCTCTCTCTTTCTTTTCTTTCTTTCTCTCTTTCCTTTCTTTCTTTCTCTCCTTCCTTCCTCTCTCTCTCTCTCTCTCTCTCTCTCCTTCTCTTTCTCTTTCTTTCTTTCTTTTCTTCAGACCAAGTCTCATTCTGTCACCAGGCTGGAGTGCAGTGGCGTGAACTCAGTTCACTGCAACCTCCACCTCCCGGGTTCAAGCAGTTCTCCTGCCTTAGCCTCCTGAGTAGCTGAGACTATTAGCCACCACCACGCCCATCTAATTTTTGTATTTTTAGTAGAGGCGGGGTTTCACCATGTTGGCCAGGATGGTCTCAATCTCTTGACCTCGTGATCCTCCTGCCTCGGCCTCCCAAAGTGCTGGGATTACAGGCATGAGCCACCGTGCCCGGCCTCAATTTCTTTAATAGGCATAGGACAATTCAGGTTATCCGTTTCTTTTTGAGTGAGTTTTGATATTTGGTATCTTTCGAGGAATTGTTTCATTTCATCTAAGTTGTTGAATTTAAGGAAGTGGAGTTGGTCACAGTATTCCTTTATTATCCCTTTAGGTCTGTGACTTCAGAAGTGATGTGCCCTCTTTAATTTCAGATATTGCTAATTTGTTTCTTTGTCTCTTTTCTTGGTCACTCTTGCTAGAGATTGATCAGTTTTATCCATCTACTCTAAGAATGAGCTTTGGTTTTATTATTTGTCTCCATTCTTTTCTGTTTTCAATTTTATTGATTTCTGCTTTTCTCTTTGTTATTTCTTCTGCTTCCTTTGAATTTAAACTGACTTTTCTTTCTCTAGTTTATTGAAGTAAAAGCTTTCGTTGCTGATTTTAGCTTTTTCTTTTTTTCAAATATAAACATTTTAATGCTGTGAATCTCCATCTAACCATGGCTTTAGCTGTATTCCACAAATCTTGATATGTTTTATTTTCATTTTCGTTCCATCCAAATATTTTTAAATTTCCCTTGTCATTTCCTCTTGAGTCTCAACAAGTTATTTAGAAGTGTATTATTTAATTTTCAAATATTCGGGGGATTTTCCAGCTGTCTTTCTCTTATTGGTTTCTAGACCAGTTTGTTATAATTTGGGAACGTAATTGTTATGATTACAATTCTCTTACGTTTGTTAAGGTTTGCTTTATGGACCAGATTATGATGAGTGTGTATATCTTGGTGAGTGTTTCACACACACTTGAGGCAAATGTGCATTCTTCTGTTGTTGGATAGAGTGTTTTTTAAATGTTAATTAGGTCCAGTTGGTTGGTGATATTGTTTGTCTTCTATATCAATGCTGATTTTCTGCCTATTTGTTGAGTCAGTTATTAAGAGAGGAATGCTGACGTGTCCAACTATATGGGTGGATATGTCTGTTTCTCCTTTCAATTCCATTACTTTTTGTCTTGTGTATTCTGATGCTCTGTTACTGGGTACATACATGTTTAAAAGTGTTATGCCTTCTTAGAAAATTGACACCTCTACTGTTATGCCAAGCCATTTTATTTTTCTCCCTGGAACTTTGTTCTGAAGTCAGTATTGTATGAAATTAATATAGTTACTCCAGGTTTTTATTTTTTCGTTGGTGTGTTTCTGGTCCCCTTGATGTACCTACCAAGAAGGCCCAGGGGAAGCAGAGGGAGGAATCTCTTTTTCTAAACATTATACAGCCAATGCCTTTGCAGTGGTGTCAACTCAGAACCTTGCGCATTGCAATATGGGAACCTGGAATGAGTGCCTCCAGTGAAGCCCAGCACTGCTGGTGGAACCAGCACCTCTTTGAGATCCACAGCCACCTGCAGGCACTGTTATGTCTGTGATTAGAGTTCTCAGAGTGAGACAGGAGTGGTGGGTGGCCACCACAGTTTTGATGCTGTTGTACCTTGGAAGTTTAATCACTCTGTGTTTACAACCTCTTCTCACCATGGAGACCATTTGACACCCTGGGAACTCACCTGTTAAAATGGCATGTGGTGTGTGGACAAGAGGAAAAGTAGAGAAGTTAGCTGTAAATTCAATGCTTTAAAAAGAAGCACTTTTATACTTTCCACTGCTGTGTAATTGTGGGATGGGCTGGAGGGGAAGGGGGAAACATTGCAAGATTCAAATGTTAACAGATGCATAAAGGACCTGCAACATTGCAAGAAGGACTTATGCAGGCAATTGGTACCAAGGTCATTCCTGGAGGTGTGAGGGTAAATTCTGCGTCTCAGCATCTGGCCGTCTCATAATTATTGGTATTCTTCTAGAGTTTGAGCCTCAACAAGGGTGTAGAGGGCTACAGGGAGGGGAGAGGACATTACCAAGGTACTCATCTATATTTTATCACCAAGAATAACCTTCTAATTCTAATTGAATATAATCAGAGACAGTCAAACTGGCTGGCTGAAAGCCTGCTGACTGTCTACCTTCAGAGCTGTGGGACGATGGGAGGAAGAGGAGTGAGGGTTGGGAGGACAGGGTGGAGAAGAAAGGCTTTGTCAGCTCAAGCTCTGCTCTGTCCCTTGTTGTGTTGGCAGCAAAAATGAGGGTCAGACAGGCCTGAATTCAAATCCCACCTTAGCTGAGTGACTTAGCCATTGTCTGTCTCAGCTTCCTTATCTACAAAATGGGGATAATAGCCTATATTTAGAGTATGAGTGTGAGAATTAAGTGAGCTAATCCGTGTGAGTTAGCTCCCTAGTGTCCTTCCTACTCAAAATGTGGTGCATAGACCAGCAGCATTAGCTTCACCCTGGAGCTTGTCAGAAATGCAGAATCTCATTCCTTCTCAGCGTCTGCATGGCAGCGAGATCACAGGTGATTCCAATCCATGTTGCAGTTTGAAATGTACCGTGTTATACCACGTTCATCCTTCCACACTGAGCCCATTACATTTTTGAGATAATTAGATTTTCTGTGGTCCTTTTCCAACATCCTCTGTGGGTGTTCCCTCCACCCATATAAAACAATACTCAAAACACAGAGCAGTTTCAGGATGGCACTTTCTTATAGCTTTGAGAAGCTCTGACTTCTGTCTGGAGTATTAAGATTCCATCCACTCCCCACCCGCCCAAACACTGAAACGATCAGGATCACTTCATACATCTGTTAACATTTGTGAATAAATAGCCTTTGGCAACTTAGATCTTATTTTTTTAAATGCACCTAAGGGAGCCTGTCATTTAAAGAAACCCCATGGTGGACACTACTGCAAAACAAATAATCACCAACTAATTTACCCATTTTACGAGCTCAAATTTTTGCCGATTATGATTTCAGAACAAAGCAGATTGAGCTGCTGGAAACTTTAGCTCTTAATTAGCAATATTAAGAATAATCACTTTTTTTTTTTGGTGTGGGTAAAATAGGTCCCTTTTTCCAGTGTTGGTGGGGCATCAGAATCACCTGTGTTTTTTCTTTTTTTTTTTCGCTTTCTAAGTACATAAGTCTTAAGTGTATTTCTTAATGATTTTTGCGTATGTATACATCTATATAGATCAAGATACAGAACATTTTAGCACTCCCGAAAGCTCCTTCATGTCCCTTCCTAGTCAATAATACCTCTCCAGAGGGCAGCCTCTCTCTGACTTCTATTGCATAGACTAATTATTTTCTGTTCTTGCATTTCGTATAACAAAATCATACAGTAAATATTTTTTCATTTCTGCCTTTTTTCATCCACGACGTTTTGTGATTTACCTATGTTGTTGCATGTTATAGCATAGTTTGTGTAATATTCCACTCTATGCAAATATAAACTGTCTATTCCTCTATAGTTGGACATTTGGGTTGTTTACAGTTTCATGCTTTTACAAAGAGTGTTGCTATGAACATTATTTTACATGTTTTGGTGAACTTAAGTATGTATTTCTGTTGAGTACATATCTAGGAATGGAAGTCCTGGATCATAGGGTTTATGTTCAGCTTTCTTTCTGTCTTTCTGTCTTCCTTTCTGTCTTTTTCCTTCCTTCCTTCCTTCCTGCCTTCATTTCCTCCCTTCATATATATACACAGGGTATATGATATGGTTTGGCTGTGTCCCCACCCAAAACTCATTGTGAATTATAGTTACCATAATCCCCGCATGTTGTGGGAGGGATCCGGTAGGAGGTAATTGAATCATGGGGGTGGTTACCCTCATGCTGTTCTCATGATAGTGAGTAAGTTCACATGAGATCTGATGGTTTTATAAGGGGCTTTTACCCCTGCTTCGCTTTGCATTTCTCCTTGCTGCCACCATGTGAAGAATGTGTTTCCTTCCCTTTCCACCATGATTGTAAGTTTCCTGAGGCCTCCCAGCCATGCTGAACTGTGAGTCAATTAAACCTCTTTCCTTTATAAATTACCCAGTCTCGGGTATATCTTTAATAGCAGCATAGCAGCATGAGAATTAATATTCTCTCTCTCTCTCTCTCTCTCTCTCTGTGTGTGTGTGTGTGTGTGTGTGTGTGTGTGTATTCTTGCGCTGTTGCCCAAGCTGGAGTGCAGCGGTGCAATTACGGCTCACTGCAGCTTCAATCTCCCTGGGCTCGGGTGATTCTCCCACTTCAGTCTCCTGAGTAGCTGGGACTACAGGCATACACCACCACACCTGGCTACTTGTTTGTATTTTATTGTAGAGACAGGATTTTGCCGTGTTACCCAGGCTGGTCTTGAACTTCTGAGCTCAAGTGATCCTCCCACCTCAGCCTCCCAAAGTGCTGGGATTACAGGCATGAGCCACCATGCCCGGCCTATGCTCAGCTTTCACGTCTATTGTTAAACAGTTGCCCGAGCAGATGTACTTGTTTATAGCTCAGCAGTCGTATGACAATTCCTGTTGCCAGATGGAGAGCTTTTTACAGTTACAAGTTCCTGGACTCTTCCTGGAACCTATAAAATTGGATTCCCTTAGAGGTTAGGACTTGGGAAACCGTATTTTCCTATCAAACCTCAGTGGTTTTGCAGATAAATTGAATATGACAGTCTCAAATCACCCAACAGCAGTCTAAAATATGCTAATTACCCACCAAAATAAAATAAAAAGTTCACCTTAGTGAATTTAGCTGGAATTTTATAACCTGAAGAGGAGATGTATGTCTGTGTTTTATGCTTTATTTAGTGTTCGTAAGCTGACACATATTGAGGAAGGTGTACCACAGTTTGTCAGTGTTAGGTCTTCCAAATGGCTTCATCAGGCCCCCGAACTATTATTTTAAGGGGTACTGGGAGAGTCCCCCCACTTTCTGCTCCCTAATTTAGCTTCGTAGTGCAGGAGATTCTTTCCTTGGATTAGCCCAGCTCTTTGAGCTCTTAAAGTGTAAACACCTTTTCAAAGGATAGCCTGTGATATCACAAACACAAGTGTTTGAAACAGTTTATAAAACAGCTGTTATTAACCCCTTAGGGCGATTGTGTGTTTGTTGAGAGTGGGAGAGGGAGGGAGGTTATTTTTGCTTGTTAACAACGAGGAAGATGCTGCTGGCATTTAGAGGCAGGGATTAGGGACATTAAACATGCTACCTTGAAAGAAGCAGCCCTGCATGGCAAAAGTCTGTCCTGTCTCAAATGCAATCAGTGCCTTACCTAAGAAACACCCCTTTTCCTCTGGTGGTGGAAGGGAATAGCTAGTTGCTAGATTCTGAGCTGTGCAGCCACGGAACTGGGGCCCAAACTTGATTTTACCAGTTAGTAGCTGCAGGACAAGTGACAACTCCAGCTTCTCTGTGCTTCAGTTTCTTCATCTGTAAAGTGAGGGAAATAATACAGCTTACCTCCTAGGGTGATTATGAAGACTAAAGCAGTGATAATACAGGTAGAGAGCTCAGACAGTATAAATAAATGTTAGCCCTATCATTATTATTATTGCCAGCCTGTAAGTATAAAAGAATATGGTCCAAGATGACACTGAGGGGAAAAAAGAGAAGAAAGGTGACTTAGAGTCCTCTTAATCAAAGTTTAATTTTCAAAAGCTAAAGATATGGTTTTATACAAATATATAGTGACCGTGTGTCAAATTTATTTGACTCATTAATGAACTAGCAGACTCACTGGCTTAAATCAGGATGTGAGAGGATAAAGTGTGTGTATGTATATATATATATAGTCAGTGAAAAAATGTTGGAATAAAATTACAAAGTTAAATACTTGTTAATGTCCAATAGATAACTGGTTAATGTCCTGTAGAACACTAAACCATAATGTTTAGGTTATCTTTCCTACTGGGCAGAAATCATATGTGTCATTATGGATAAAAGTTATTTGCAAACTTATTTATATTAGAACTTTTCAGAACTTTGGCTTCCATCAAGAAAAAGTAGGAAGTTAAAGCTACGTTTCTCCCGGAGCTGTGGTTCTCAAATTTCAGGGAGCATCAGAACCCCCTGAAAGGCTTGTTAAGGTTTTGTTGGGCCCCTCCTACAGGATTTCTGATTAAGTAGGTCTGAGATGGGGCCCAAGAATTTGCATTTCCAGCTGATACTGTTGGTACAGGGACCACGCTTTGAAAACCACCGTCCCAGAGCAGTGGGTAATCCTTAGGTAGAATTGTTCTTGTATGATTTTAAAAGAGCAAACAGTAATTGCCTTATATCTAAGTTGTTGATCATTTTCCTGTATGCCTGCCCCACTCCAAGATACAATTTATTCCTTGACTGATTGGCCTGTTTGGGGTAAGGTGGGGGATTTTGGTATCCCCACTTCTCAGCAGCCCCAGTGCTCTGATTTCTATGACAGTCTTAGATAAGGGAGTAATTAGTTGAGGCATTTCTGTTTTCACACATTTTCAGTGCATTTTTAATGAAACGAAACAGCTGGTTTTAACAGATACTAGTCCTCAGGCAAAAGGAAAAGAAAAAAGGAACATTTAAGCCTCCGAATGGGCTTCTCTATAAAACTGCCTTCCTGAAACACAGGCTCCCAACTTACCCAGTCCCTCGTGGAAGTTGTGACCAGGTTATCCTGATTCTCTGATGAAACATTAAAAATTGGTTTGTTTCTCTGTTTCTCTTTCTGAGCTCCAAGAGAAGCAGGCAGGCTGGGAAGCCCAAACAGACCTAGAGGCTGAGTCAGGGACTCTGACAACTCAAGGAGGCAGCCTAGGATCATTAACTCTCTTTTGAAACTGTAGATGAAAACCAAAGCCCTGTGACCATAAAAGAAGTCTTTTCTTCCTAGTTTTCTGAACAAAAATCATTTCAGTGTCTAAAGGTTTTTAAAAGATTTTCCCATTGCCTTATCTTTAAATACCTTCCTGCTGCAAGTGGCCTGTTAATTTTCCACAGTGTCTATTTCTCCCCATAACTAGAAAGCCTACTTTCCTCCTGTACCTCTTCCCAGAGAGATTTTCCGCTAAATTTATGGTTCCCATTATAGTAGGCCCAGTATTCACCTTTATAACATATTTTGTAATGTCTGTTTTATCATCGTGATAGAATTAACAGCTAATAAGACCTACCTATATGTACAATTTCAGGGAAGAGTATGTGTGTACATTTGCCCTAAGTGTAATGTGTAGGAGAAATAAAATGAGGTGGATTTCTAGTTTTATACAAAATTTTGAGACACAGTCTCGCTCTTATTGCCCAGGCTGGAGTGTAGTGGTGCGATCTCAGCTCACTGCACCCTCCACCTCCTGGATTCAAGTGATTCTCCTGCCTCACCCTCCTGGTAGAGCTGGTATTACGGGCACCTGCCACCATGCCTGGTTAAGTTTTTGTATTTTTAGTGGAGACGGATTTCACCATGTTGGCCAGGCTGGTCTCGCACTCCTGACCTCAGGTTATCCACCCGCCTCTGCTTCCCAAAGTGCTGGAATTACAGGCATGAGCTACTGTGCCTGGCCTCTAGTAAAATATATGTATCACTGAGCAAATGTTCCTGTAAAACTCTGATAGAAAATAAAAAGCAGTATTCCCACTGACACCCATCCATACATAACGCTGGAAAAACAAGACAACAGCAATGAATGCAGAAAGATCCAGAGGTGCGGTAGTGGCCACTCAGCACCACTGGCATTTCTCTAAGCGATGGGATTTTGCAAAATGGTGAATAGTACTTCTTAAAAGTTTAAAACAGAGAAATGCAGTCCCCTCAATTTATATTTACATGGTAGTTACATTCCTGGAAAATCCAGGATTTGTTCAAGTCTTGCAAAAAATACTTTTTACAATATATAAACCAGAGTTAAGTTCTAGCAGTTAATTTCAAACCGGTTTTTCACCTACAAGAATGTCCGGTGCAACATTGTAGACTTGTGTGGGACTTGGGACAATGCTTTATTGCTTACTGCAGGCCATATAGCATCCTTGTCACCCCAGTCACCAGTAGAGTTTCCCCACAATTTGGTATTTGATACCTTTCTAGGTTTCCAGAATGTCATTCATGCTATGGATGGGGAGTGGATAAGGGTAGAGAACAAAAATAGAGGTGGCGGCCGTTGAGCTGCCATAGTCATTGAGGTGAGATGTAATGATGGCTGGAACTAGGATAGGAACCACAGAGGATTAGGAGAATACATGGATCCTGGAAGTAGCACCTAGAGATGTCATAGATACCTTTCAGGTTCTACCTGGAGTAACTGGGTGACCCCATTTATTGCTATGGGGAAGACTGGAGGAAAATCAGGTATGGGCAGAAAGGTCAATAAATCAACCTTGGACATATTAAGTTTGAGATGCCTGTAAGAGATCAAAATAGAAATGTCCAAAATGTACTTGGATTTATGAGTCTAGGCTTAAAAAGTAGACTTAGACATAGAGACCCAATGTGAAGCTTTAGGAATGAATGAGGTCTGGAAAGAGGGTACAGAGGGCTAGGAGAAGAAGGCAGGCCTGAGACCCTATAGAACCCTGGCATCTAGGGGTCAGGCAGAGTGAGAGAGCCCACTGGTCCTCCCCACTGCCGTTTATGCACATCACATCTCCTGACTCTGTGGTAAAGTCTTGGATGCAGGTCTGTGATGATTACATCACTGTGGCTTGTCAAGGACCAGTGTATTCTCCTGGCAGATGGTAAGGGCTCAATGCGTTTTGGTTGATTGGCTGTCTAGAGTTGCATGTTGATAACATTTAGCATTTTTGCATTGTATTTGAAAACAAGATAAAGCCAATCTGTGTGTGCCATTTGTTTCCCCAGCCCTGATGACATTCAGAAATCCCAACTAAGAAGCTGATGGACTGGGACTAGGTTGGAGTTCTTCCAAATTGAGATGCAGAGGGAGCAGTGGCTGGGGTCACTGGGCACTGGCTGGCATGAAAAGCCCGTAATTAACTTGTTTTGTTTCATACCTCATGGGGAGGAAATGCTGTCTGTTTTAATTTCATGAGCCTGCAACATTGTGAGGTTTCAAAAAGGAAAGAAAATCTTTTATTTTGGGGTCTCAAAGGTCTAGGTCACTAACTTAATGGGGTATTATGAGATTCTATTATAGCAAATGACTAAGTCAACTATTGTCACAATGCTACTGCATAATAAACCCTTCCAAAATTTGGTGACTTATAGGAATGATTATTTATTCTTGCTCAGGTATCTGTAGGTTGCCTGACCAAGGCTATGTTCTTTTGGCCTTGGCTCCAAGCTGCTTTCTTTTTGAACCAGCAGCTATCTGGAAGTGTTTATGTCACAGCAATGGCAAAAATCCAGAAACAGAAGGCGAACTGCACTGGCCTCTGCTTGTGTTCCATCTGCCCAAGTCCTACTGGCCGAAACAGGGCACATGGCTAAGCCCAAGGTCAAAGGGTGGTAAAATACCCTCCTCTTCAAGTGGAGGGACAGCAAAGTCACATGAACAGAGGGAATGATGATGAACTGAGAACCATACTGTAATTTACAAAAGAAGGCATAATACATTCTCATGCCTACCAGGACCAAGCAAAGCATGATACACAAGTAAAGATGCTAGATCATATTGATGCAGAGATATTTTGAGTTCATAAAAATACAGGCATGTTTATCACAAACTCAAGACTTGTAAAATGTACCCCATTTTCTAGAAATATTTGGCCCACAATCTTACATTTTCCCACTTCTGATGAAGAAATGGATGCAGAGAATGACTTCTCTACCTTAAGAATACTAAGAGTATTGACAATGGGCAGAGTTAGAGAGGGAATTAGGAGTAGTGAGAGCTGTGGCAAAGCAGAAACCAAAATACCTTGTCTGAAAGGTACAGCTATCCCTTGATTTCAGCCCATTCTTGTCAGATGGTATATTAGTCCATTCTCACACTGCTATAAAGATCTCCCTAAAACTAGGTAATTGATAAATAAAAGAGGTTTAATTGACTTGTAGTTTCACAACCTGCACAGGAAGCATGACTGGGAGGCCACAGGAAACTTACAGTCAGGGCAGAAGGTGAAGGGGAAGCAGGCACATCTCCATGGCAGGAGCAGGAGGAAGAGAGAGTGAAAGGGGAAGTGATATACACTTTTAAATAACCAGATCTTGTGAGAACTGTATCCTGAGACAGTACTGGGAGATAGGGCTAAACTATTAGAAACCACCTCCATGATCCAATCATCTCCTACCAGACCCTACCTCCAACACTTGGGATTACAATTCAACATGAGATTTGGGTGGGGACAGAGAGTCACACCATATCATTCCACCCCTGGCTCCTCCCAAATCTCGTCCTTCTCACATTTCAAAGCACAAGTATGCCTTCCCAACAGTCCCCCAAAGATTTAACTCATTTCAGCATTAACTCAAAAGTCCAAGTCCAGCATCTGAGACAAGGCAAGGTGGAAGGGACTTTGACTACATGTCTTACATCTTCTCACAGCTCCACTAGCCAGTTCCCCAGTGGGGACTCTGTGTGAGGACTCCAAACCCACATTTCCCTTCCTCATTGCCCTAGTAGAAGTTCTTATGAGGGCTACACCCCTGCAGCAGACTTCTGCCTAGACATCTAGACATTTCCATACATCTTTTGAAATCTAGGTGGAGGCTCCCAAGCCTCAACTCTTGCCTTTTGCACACTTGCAGGCTTAACACCACATGGAAGTTGCTGAGGCTTAGGGCTTGTAGCCTCTGGAGCAGCAGCCTGAGCTGTACCTTGGCTCCTTTTAGCCATGGCTGGAGCCAAAGTGGCGTGATGCAGGATGCCATGTCCTGAGGCAACCCACAGTAGCAGGACCCTGGTCCTGCCCCAGGAAACCATATCTTCAGGCCTGTGATGGGAGGGGCTGCCTCAAAGGTCTCTGACATGCCCTGGAGGCATTTCCCCTATTGTCTTGGCTATTAACATTCAGCATCTTATATGGTACTTTTCTCCCATAGCCAGGGTTCATGGGTTCAGGAATCACGGGGTGGAAATGGAAGTGGCCCCACTCACCATCACCCCAAGGAACCCACGAACAAAATTTTTGCTTCTTGTTCCCACGACATTATGTTCTGCTGGCCTAGAGGTCTTAGTTGCGGAGGGAGGAATGCTGCCACCAAGAGATACAACAATGATTCCATTAAACTGGAAGTTAAGATTGCCACCTGGCCACTTTGGGGTCTTCCTGCCTCTAAGTCAACAGGCTAAGTGGGGACTTACAATATTGCCTGGGGTAATTGACCTGGACTATCAAGATGAAATCTGATGACTACCCCACTCCTGGTGCCAATCTTCTGTATTAATCCCTTCTCACACTGCTATTAGTCTATTCTCACACTGGTATAAAGAACTACACATATTAGATGGGAACACAGGCTCAGCATAACCTGGACTTTGAAATGTCAATAGAGGCTAAAATTCAGATTTTATGTGGAATTTTCTAACTTTAAAATGCTGAACAAACAAAACCCATTGACAAGTAGGAAATGAACTATAGGCCAGCCACCACATTATAATGTCTGTTCTCTAAGTTTGGATTTCTGAGGTTGGCAGAACTTTTTTTTTCTACTCCCAAGTGGCCACCAAAGGGGCAGTGGTTTCTGGATGTGTCTTTGAGATGCTAACAGCCAGTTTCCTTATGAGGAGTGAGGTCAATAAATTCAAAAATGCTAGAATGCTTTCCTCCTAATTCTCCTGCTTCCATAAAAATCCAATTCAATTTAAACTGCAAGGCATAGTGAGTTGTAATTACTATATTTATAAAAATTATATATAATTAGAGCAGGGTTTCAGGAACCAGGCCAATTCTCTCCCAGAATGTACATTGAAAAGCACATTTTAAAGAACAAAAGATGCTCTTGGGTAGGGCTATCATGTGACAACTCCCAGGCCATTTTGGTCACTTGTTTTTAGGGAGCTAAGTATAAGTTCTTCCTGAGCTCTTTGGACTCAAACCACTATAAGAATATTAAAATTTCTTTTTGGAGATTATAGGTAGAACAATTGTATTTCCTGAACAAAAAGTCAGGGCATGTGGTCAGCTGAGAATTTGCATGCCCCTTACAAATCCAGAAGGCAGTGTGAAGTTGGAGACTGATGGAGGTGGATTTGGAAATGAGAAGGGGATAGAAATGATTGCTGGTGGTGGGATGGCCAGGTTCCTTCTGAGTCCCCAGGTCCTCTCCAGGTATGTGACCTCTTGAGAGAGGCAGGGAACAAAGCCCTACTAGTGGAGGGATCAGGTGGCTTTGGTTTCCAGTTCCTCTCTGGTAACTCAGTTGCCAGGTGAGATGCAAGGGGCCAGACACCCAAAGGGCCACCTTCTTCTCAAATCCAAATCTCAGGGTTTATCAGTTTCCATGCAAGATGGAGCCCACAGAACTTTCACCCAGGCCAGCACATCTGGAGCCAGAAATCACACTTCTTGAAGCTGAGCCTGCTCAAGGCTTCAAATGAGACCCTGCCTGCAGCCAGCTGTGTATCTCACTTACCTACCCTGGTCCTGGAAATCCATAGGTTGGCTTGCTAGTCCCTGGACAGAATGTGGCCTCACATGCTTTGAGACCTTTGCATGGTTTGTGTCCTCTGCCGGGGATGCCATCACCTCCTTTGCCCATTTATCAAGACCCAGTCATCACGTTCTTCTCTGGGGTACGTTCTTTGATGCCCACCCCATGCAGAATCCAGCACTCACTTTTCTGGGTGTACACAACATGGCACCTCTCAAGGGATGCTGCAATAACTTTTGAAGGTCAGCAGCTCCAAACCAGCAATGGCTTGAGATAGGAACATTCATTTTCTCTCAAATCACAGGAGTAAGTAGTCCAGGGCTGGTCTGGGGTCCTTAGTGCCAAGGAACCAGGCACTTGCTAGTCCATTGCTTCGCTATTCCTAGGGGTTGCCCTTATCTGTATGGACCCAGACACCACTGCCAAGTCAGAAACTCCAGCCAGTGGGATGGGGAAATGTGGGGGAAAGAGGGCTTGCCTCTTTCTTTTAAGGACACAGCAGGAAGCTGTACTTATTCATTCATTCAGCATATATTCATGGGGTATTTTTCACATGCTAGAAACTGTTTTAGATACTGGAGATGTGGCAATGAACAGGACTTACAAAAGTCCCGGCCACTATGGAGTGTCCTATGGGAGGGGAGGGGACCAAGAGACATTAACAGGGAAATACAACATGTATTCCAGTTGGTGTGAAAACTGCCAAAAAAGAGGAAACTTACATCTTAGGGAACTTCCAGTGCAGGGAGGGTGCTCGGATTGTGGAGGGACTTTTTGCATTTAATTAAAGAGTATGGATTGTCATGGCTGGTTAGCAGTAGGGTGCAAGGTTTAGCAAGGGTGTGACTGACAACCCAGGAGCACGTGCTCCACCCGTCCTGCAGATGGCGCACCTGAGCCCGTGAACGACAGCCTCTCCGGAAGGTGAAGCACATTGCCTCATTGGGGGCCTGCCTGGGGCTCTGAAAGCCCCTTACACTGTTCCCCTTGAGGTCCTCTTGGTGGCATGGACCCATCTCCCCCAACTCCCACCCAAAGCCTAGGTAGTTCTTGTGGAAGGTGCATTTCATCTTCAACAAGAGAAGATCTGTTTTACCCGAGGTCTCTATTTCATCTATTTTTCCGAAGCGGAGGCTCATTTCTCCTTCCTTGGATTTAAGACACTCTTGCCACTTCTTTTTTATTGCTTCATTTGAAATTGCAGACAGTTCCGACTTTTTGTTTTTCTCTGTGTTCCCAGGTTTTACGGAACACTCTGGCTGCATTACAAAGCTCTTCCAGTTTCTCTCTCCCACCACCAGCCCCGCTGCTCCACGACACCGCCTTCCCTTGACTATAAAATGGCAATCATAATCCATACTTCGTGATGCCCAAACAAGATAACGTCTACAATAAGTAAGGTCGCCAGACTTGGCAAATCAAAATACAGGACACCTGGGTTTAACGTGTCTGATAACGATGTTTTAAAGTGTATGTCCCAAATATTGCATGGGACATACTTACTCTCAAAACAGTTATGAATTCTTGTATGAAATTCAAATTTAACTGAATACCCTGTATTTAATCTGGCAATTCGAGCATAAGGAGCTTAACACAGGGCATGGCCTGAGGTCACAGTAAGTGCCAGGGACAATGAGGGTGATGATGACTTTAATTCTGATGATTGCCCACCCCAGGATGGAAGCAAGGGTGCGTATTCATAAGAAGGGCTTTCTAGAGCAATGGAAGCCTAGGCTGCATCTTGAAGGACTCCAAACATGTGTTCAACAAATATTTATTGAGCGCTTATTAAGTGCCGGGCTCTGTCCCAGGTGCTAGGGATGCAGCAGTGAACAAAACAGATAAAAATTACTCCTATCAAGGGCTTGATTTATTAGTGGGGGAGACAGTAAATAAAGAAGATAAGCAAAATCTGTAGAATGTCAAATGAATGCTAGGGAGAAAACATAAGTGTTGAGATGAAGTGAAGTTTTGGAGTGGGTGGGAAGGACAAACTTACTGAGAAGTTGACTGAAGTAACAATGTGAAGGAAGGAAGGAGAGCAGCTGTGAGATATTTAGGGGAAGCTCATTTCAGAAAAGGGAGGCAGCAAGCGCAAGTGTCCTGCAGTGGAGGGCACCTGACCTTGCAAGAAACAGCGAGGACACCTGGGTGGCGGGAGCAGAGGGAGCAAGGGATGGGAGGGGAAAAGGAGGCTGCGTCTCACAGGGTCTTGGGGCACCAGAAGGACATTGAGTGAGACAGAGCCACTGTGGGGCTCTGATATAATCAGGCCTATGTTCCAATAAGATGTCCCTGGCTGCTTGTGGAGGATAAACTGCAAGGCAGGAGCAGAGAGACCCGTGAGGAGGTGGCTGCAACAATCTGGGTGAGAGAGGACTGTGGTTGGGACCAGGGAGGAAGGTGGTGAATACATTTTGAAGGGAGTGCTGATAGGATTTGCTGCTGGTTCCAATTCGGAGAGGAAGGGAGAGAGAGAGAGCCAGGGGGGAGGAGGAGAGGACACTACTAATGCTGACTTAAAGAGAGTTGGTCAGATGGAGAAAGGGAGAAGAAACAATAGTTGAGGCAATCCTGTCAATGATTGCTTCAGCCAGAAAGTATCTTGCAGTGAGGATGTTACTTCCAGCCCACGCGGGACAACCTGTTTCACCACTCTCCCAGCTACACCTTGGACATGCCTGTCATGCATCCTGCCTCCCCACACTGTCCTGCTGTGAATGAGATCAGCGATCTTTGCTGCCCTGGTCGCTTGCAGCAAGAGACTGCTTGGCCCCTGTACTGAGAGAGTTCGTGTTTCAGAGCGCCCTTGCCCAGGGCAGAGAGCCTCCCCTTCCGTCAGGAAGCCCAGGAACATTTCCTGGGCTGCCTGAGTCTAGCCATTGCTCCTGTGATCCATGGCCCATTAACAAACCACCCCAAAATTTAGTGGCTTAAATAGCAACCATCATTTATTTGGCTTACAAATAGGCCATTTGGGTCGGGTTCCGTAGGGGAAGGCTCATCTCTGTCCTCACAGCATCAGCCAGGGAAGCTTTTCTGGGGAAGGGAGGGTCTGCTGTCAAAATCTGGCAGACAGGTTGGTGCTGGCTATTGCCAGGGATGTCGACTAAGAGCCTTTGGTTTCAAATCCCAGCTCCAGCAGGTGCAGCTGTGTGATCTTGAAAAAGTCCCTCAACCTCCCTGTGCCTCAGTTCTCTCATCTGTAAAGTGGGGGTTGTCATAGCACCTATCTTATAGGGAATTCATAGAGATAATACATTCAAGGGGCATAAAGCAGTTTCTAGGACATAGTGCTCAGTAAGTATTAATGATCAGTATTAGTATTGTGACTTTTCTCATTGTGACGAGGAAAAACTCACAATGCAGTAATTAAAAATTTGTGCACGCTTCCCTGTCTTCATGTCTCCATGAGTAGAGTTTTAAAGGAGATTTTAAAAAAGTAGCTCACTAGTAAAACTAGCTAATATATGTTAATCATAGAAATTTAGAAATAGAAGAAGAAAATTAGCCTAGGTAATTACTGTTGCTATCTTGGGACCATTTCTTTCCAGCGGTGGTTCTCCTTTGTTTCATTCCCCCTTGTTTTAGAGCAGGGTTAGGAGAATAAAGAAAGAGGAGGGGGCAAGTATGTGAACGAACATGCCAAGCAGAGTCAGGAGCAGAAGTTTCAATACGTTGCAATCCACCCGGGACAGAAATGATTTGTTCTGAGGCTTGAAATGACCCCCTTCTCTCAGGTGAGAAGGACCATAACTCTAGGGGTCCCATGATGCATGGAGTTCACCACCTTCAGCAAGAATGCAGTGTGGATTCACAGCGGGAGTGTGTTCGCCTGTGTATTTTACATTTCAAACATTTGTCACTCAAGAGCATCGTCCAACAGACCCCTTCAGGGAGCCAGGCCAGGAAACGCTGAGTTCAGAGAGGGGCTTTGATATCTGAGAACGCAGTGAAAGAGATGTTTTTGATAGAAGAGTGATTCTCAGCTGCTGAATAAGAAATAGTTCTCATCCATAATGCATGGCCCTTTAGAAGACAGAAAGAAAAGTCAGTCTAAATGTAGCATAGACTGGAAAAAGATGAGGAGTGATTTAGCATGCCATTCAGAAGAGGCCGAGTCCTTTTCTCAGCTAATTCATGCTTCCCCCAGGCTGACTGAGGAAGGCCCCCTCGCTGGGGGCTTGCATGGTGTCTGTTGGTGTCAGGAAGAGGTTCAAAGGAAAGTGTTAAGTGGCAAGGAGGAAGGACCTAACAAAAGACAGATCAAGACCAAACACTTATGGAAGGATGTTTTCTAACTCAAAGATGATTTTCCTAAATATTCTAGATCGTTTTGGAGTTTTTATTTTGGGATCTTGATTTTGGCTGTACTGTTCATCAGTGGAAGCACAACTAAGAAAAGTGGTGAGGGGCAACATGGATTTGGAGGCCTTGACTGAGTGACATTCCTGCTGGCCTAGTGGCCCTCTACATGGCACCCAGGCACAGGATGGAGCCTGTTTAATACATTAAGTGATGTTTCTAGAGCCTGGACCAGCCCTTTGTTGTTACCATTTGTTTGCTCAAGCATGTTGCCAACAGAGGACTTCCCAGGGCCCTCAGCCTCCAAAACAGGTTAGTTTTGGAAACAGTGTGGGAACATATTGGTAGTGGGTTGAATAGTGTCCCTCCAAAAGATATGTCCAAGTCCTAACTCCAGGCCTCTGTGAATGTGACCTTCATGGAAATAGGGTCTTTGCAGAGGTAATTATGGTAAGGACTGAGATAATGTCTCATATGGTTTGGCCATGTACCCACCTAAGTCTCAAATTATAGCTCCCATAATTCCCACATGTTGTGGGAGGGGAGAGTAGGAGGTAATTAAATCATGGGGGTGGGTCTTTCCCATGCTGTTCTCGTGAGGTTAAGTCGCATAAGATCTGATGGTTTTATAAAGGGGGCTTCCCTGCACAAGCTCTCTCTTGCCCGCCGCCATGTAAGACATGACTTTCACCATGATTGTGAGGCCTCCCCAGCCACGTGGAATTGCAAGTCCATTAAACCTCTTATTCTTTATAAATTACCCAGTCTTGGATATGTCTTTGTCAGCAGTATGAAAACAGACTAATACTTCCTGGAGTTAGGGTGGGCCCTAAGAGGAAACAGAGAGAGAAACACAAGGCAGAAGCTGTGTGAAGACAGAGGCAGAGCCTAGAGAGAGGCTGCCACAAGCCAAGGGTTGCTGAAAGCCACCAAGAGCTGGAAGGGGCAAGGCAACATCCTCCCCTGGAGTCTTTGGAGGGAGTGTGGCTCTGCTGGCACCTTGATTGCAGATGTCTAGCCTTCAGAGCTGTGAGAGAGTAAAATAAATTTCCGATGTTTGAAATCACTGCAAGTTTGTTATGATGGCCTTAAGTAATGAATCCAGTGTTTTAGGCCTGTATCTCTCTGGTCTCATTTTGTCCCATTCTCTTGTCACTTTTATGTGTCAGCCAAAATGGATGGATTTCTGGCAGTTTCGTTGTTTTTTTTTTGAGACAGAGTTTCACTCTTGTCACCCAGGCTGGAGTGCAATGGCATGACCTCAGCTCACTGTAACCTCCGCCCCTGGGTTCAAGCTATTCTCCTGCCACAGCCTCCCAAGTAGCTGGGATTACAGACATGCACCACCATGCCCAGCTAATTTTGTATTTTTAGTAGAGATGGGGTTTCACCATGTTGGCCAGGCTGGTCTCAAAATCCTGACCTCAGGTGATCTGCCCACCTTGGCCTCCCAAAATGATGAGATTACAGGCATGAGCCACCATGCCTGGCCTGGCAGTTTCCAGTTCTTTCCTATTTTTCCCCCAACTGTGCCTTCCCCCACACTGTCCCTGGCTATTGCTTCCAGCCCTGGCACCCCGCCCCATCTGCCTTTGAGAATTAAACTCTCCTAGTCAAGACAGCCTTCCTGACACCACCTCCACCCCAGAATATATTCTGTCCCTTGGTTGTACCATGGCCCTACCGAGGCTGGGCATGATCATTTATTTGTGTGACTGACCTGCCCCTCTCATCAGGCCACATGACCCATTCATTCATCAGATTGTTACCTGTGGAGGGTGTCCAGGTTCTTGGTGTTTTGAACAAAGAATTGGATAAAACGCACAAAGCAAGGAAAGAATGAAGCAACAAAAGCAGAAATTTATTGAAAACAAAAGTACACTCCACAGGGAGGCAGTGGGCCAAGCAGCCACTCAAGGGCCAAGATACCGAATTTTCTCAGGTCCAAGTACCCCCTAGAGGTTTCCCACTGGCCACTTGGTGCTCACCCCATGTAAATGAAGTGGTGGCTCACAATCTGTCTGATTGCAGAAAGCAACCAATCAGAGGTTAAAGTGAAGTTACAAAGTTGCACTTCTATGCAAACGAAGACTTGGCTCCCAGTGCCCCACAGTCAGTCTGATTGGTTTCAGACAGCAACCAATTAGAGGCTGAAGTGAAGTTGCAAAGTTACGCTCCTATGCAAACATCTGATTGGTTGCAAAAAGCAACCAATCAGAGGTATTTTCAGTTTCCCATCTGCCTCCCAGAAAAGGTGAGGGTTGGTCGGGTACGGGTGGCTCACACCTGTAATCCCAGCACTTTGGGAGACCGAGGTGGGAGGATCACGAGGTCAGGAGTTTGAGACCCGCCTGGCCAATATGGTGTTTGGCCAGGAGTTTGAGACCAGCCTGGCCAATATCTCTACTACAAAATACAAAAACTAGCTGGGCGTAGTGGCACATGCCTGTAGTCTCAGCTACTCGGAACTACTCCGAAGAATCTCTTGAACCAGGTAGGTGGAGCTTGCAGTGAGCCGAGATGGAGCCACTGAGAACTGAGAAAGTTCTCAGAATCCATTTCCTTCCAGGTGTGAGTGGGCAGGAGCAGCAGGCAGGCCACGTGCCCACATTACAAAACTATAGGAAGCCTCTTCATCACCGCGGGTTTGGTCAGTAGACCTCGTTTGTGTTCATCTCTGGTGCAGCCTGGGCGACAGAGCGAGACTCTGTCTGAAAAAAAAAAAGAAAGAAAAGGTGGGGGTTTGCAAAGGGAGTTGCCTCTGGTTCTTTTGTTATTAGGTGTGGAAAGTTAGGGTTTTCCTTTCTATTTAGTTCTAGGAAGTCAGCGTGAAACAGCCTTAGGTTCCCTGCCTCCAGACCCTTTCCTCCTGCCTCAAAATACTTACTGAACACCTACGTATTGCAAGCAGTAGCCTAGGCATGGGTCAGAGAAAAGGGAACTTAGTATGAGAAATTTTCTTTTCAAAAAGTATTAGGGTTCTAATAGATATTAACAGCCTATAAGGGATATGGTGGCTTTAAGAATTAGATGGAAAAGCATGTCAGTAGTTTAGAACAGTGCCTGATCCACAGTAAGAACTCAATGAATTCTAGTTGATATTATGGATTCTGTTACTGGGAAGTTATTATTGGAAGAAACAGCATGTGGTCCAAACAGAACATGTCTCTGGGCCAAATCCTGCTATTCTTTTGTAAAGCAAGAGAAGAAGGAAAGTGCTGGCCCTGTGGAAGATTGCATAAGCCTCTTTGCCACTGTCTCCAAGTCTTTCGCTCTGTGTCTGTGTGTTGCATGCAGCCATGTACGCTCATTCACACGCACACCTGCACACACGTCCATCCCCGTAGTCCTGTGTCTGCC
Organism: Rhinopithecus bieti; assembly: GCF_001698545.2. Classification (NCBI taxonomy): domain Eukaryota; kingdom Metazoa; phylum Chordata; class Mammalia; order Primates; family Cercopithecidae; genus Rhinopithecus; species Rhinopithecus bieti. The sequence goes on from NW_016808980.1 coordinate 2,123,234, forward strand.
GTCTCACCCCACACCCTTGGCCTTGGCAGCCAGCTGGGGCCACAGAGAAAGTTCTCAGAATCCATTTCCTTCCAGGTGTGAGTGGGCAGGAGCAGCAGGCAGGCCATGTGCCCACCTTACAAACCTATAGGAAGCCTCTTCATCACCGCGGGTTTGGTCAGTAGACCTCGTTTGTGTTCATCTCTGGTGCATCACCTGTGGTGCAGGAATTGATGGGGCCCCGGTAGGGGCCTGAGATGATCTCTGTCGACTTGCATTCGTGTGACGTTGGCTGTGACATGGGAAAGGAAGCTTTAAATTCAAATTCCTTTTCCGCTCCTCCCCCTACCTCCCATGACTTCAGGAGTTGGAAAGGCAAAGGCGAGTGAAAAAGTATCAAGGAATGAAATGCAGTTTAAATAAAGAGTTGGAGGCAGTCCTCCGACAGTATCCCTCTCTATGGCAGATGCACCTGACAGCAGTCCCTTAGGCATGCTCTGAGAATGGTGCACCTGGATGTGTGTTCTGAGTTCCCGGCTAAGGAATCCAGGTGTGGCCAACCTGGAGATCCATTCCTGGCCTATGAGGAACATCTGAGCTCCTCCGTCCCGTCCATGGAACGTGGATAGAGGCCCTGTGTTTTGGGTTGAATGATGATTGCCAAGTGGAGGTTGTTAGGAGGAGGGTGCTAAGTGAAAATGTTGTATCAACCACATGCCTTTTGCAAGCAGTTGCAGTTTTTCTGCCCAGGCTGCTGCCACTGGACTGAGGGTTCTGCTGTCCAGCCCACCACGACTAGACTCTCTCCCCTGTACATAAGCCCCCAGTGAAGCTCCACGGCTCCTTTGCTGGCTCTGGGTCTCTTCTTTGGTCTCTTGAACCTGGTGCCATCCCCATTAGAGTGTATGGGGGCTCAGCACAACATTCTCCCCTGGGAGGAACAGGTAGGAGCCCTTGGTGAGCTGGCCTCGTCTAGAGGAGGGATCTGGTGGTTGCATGGCCCACTCAAGGGTTTCATTACGCTCATAAGGTGATTTGAAAGTTCTGAGTCAGTTGTCAGTGTTTTGAAATAGGCAGATTCACAAGAAGATGCTTGTCCTGGCTTTTGCAGACAGAGAGCTCTAGTCACACCAGGCCAGGTTCCCACCACAACTTGATGGGTCACAGTGAGCCTCCATGCTTTCCTATTTTAAAATTTTATTATATGTAATATATATATCATTTATATTAAAATAAAAGATCTACTTTATTATAAAATATATAATTATATATAGATATAATTATTATATATGTTAATTGATACACTTAATAGATATACCTTTTATATGAATAAGTAGATAAAGATTAATATATAATATATATTTATATAATAGATGTACATATAAATTTTCTAGTATAATATAAATATACTAATATTAATGATAGTACCCATATGAAATTTAATATACTTGTATATATAGATTATAGATTCTGTAGTTATTTAAATATAAGTATATAATTATATGGAATATATAACTATTATAATTCTCATATTATATATATCAATATAAAATTATATGTGTCATTATATAAAAATAACTATTACAATTAATATGCAATGATTATATTGAATTATATAATCTATTTATAACATATTAATTTGATATTAATACCATTAAGGGGTATGCCCATTGTATGGATAAATAATAAATATATTGATATATAATTATATATTGTACATATGATAGATGTTATACCATATATAAAAATATAGTCGTAATGCTTAATATAATTATTACAATAATGTACATAGTATCATTAAAGTTATAAATTAGTAACTAATAACATTTTGTTATGTAAAATATAAAGTATATGTATATGATTACTAATATAGAGATACATATAGTCAATGTAATATAATAATACATAAATTTATTAATATAATACTTTAGGTATATATAGAATTATGTCGGTATATATAATACACATCACATATTTTTATCATCAATATACTATATATGATGTATATTATATATTGTATAAAATATATTTATATATAAATTATGTGTGTGAGTGTGTGTGTATAGCGGTGAATTGTGTAATGGTGATGTCTGAGATTTGAGTACACCCATCACTTGTGTAGTGTACATTGTACCCAATGTGTACTTTTTTTATCCTTCAACCCCTCCTACTCTCCCCTCTCTAACTCTCCAAAGTTCATTATAACACTTTGTATGCCTTTGTGTACTCATAGCTTAGCTCCCACTTATAATAGAGAACATACGGAATTTGGTTTTTCATTCCTGAGTTACTTCACTTAGAATAATGGCTTCTAGCTCATCTACATCCCTGCAAAAGACATTCTTTCATTCTTTTTTATGGCTGAGTAGTATTCCATGGTGTATATATACCACATTTTCTTATCCGCTCATTGGCTGGTTCTGTATCTTTGCAATTTTCTTATCCACTTCAGTTGGTTCCATATCTTTGCAATTCTGCATTGTACTGTTTTTACCCTTTCAGATGGGACACATGCCCTCCCGCTTGTCATTGTCACTGCTCTGCCCTGCCCAGCTCTCTCATTCCCCCTCCTCTGTGTCCCTGCAGGTCTCTGGGTTTGTGCAGCTGCTCCTGTGGCTCCCAGGGCACAGTGCCTCACAGCTGTGTGCAGTCATCTTTGCTGACAAACTAAGGGCAAAGGGCTGAAGAGAATATTAAAATCCTATCATATGGTCTGGGCACAGTGACTCATGCCTGTAATCCCAGCACTTTGGGAGGCCGAGGCGGGCAGATCATGAGGTCAGGAGTTCAAGACAAGCTTGGCCAACATAGTGAAACCCCGTCTCTACTAAAAATACAAAAATTAGCCTGGTGTGGTGGCACGTGCCTGTAGTCCCAGCTACTTGGGAGGCTGAGTCAGGAGAATCGCTTGAACCTGTGAGGCAGAGGTTGCAGTGAGCCGAGACCACACCATTGCACTTCAGCCTGAGTGACAGCATGAGATTCCATCTCAAAAAAAGAAAAATTCTATCATGTGGCCACAATGCTTCTCCTCTCAGACCGCCAAGCCTCGGCGCTCACTCCCTCTGCACACCCAAAGGTGAAAGAACCAGGATACATCTGCGTCGTGGCATGGCTCATGATCTGCCCAGAGGACTGGAACCCACTGTGTGCCTGGTCCCTGAATTGCCACACCCCACTGTGGAGTTGGATGGCATAGGGGGTGGACGAGTGTCCTGAGGCTGCTATCACGAAAGACTACAAACTGTGTGACTTAGAACCACAGAAGATTCTTCTCCCACAGTTCTAGAAGCCAGAAGCCTGAAACCGAGGTGTCACCAGGGCTGTACTCTCTCCAAAGTCTCTAATGGAGAGCCTATTCTAGCTTCTGGTGGCTCCCAGGGTTCCTCCACTGTGGCCACAGCGCTCCAATCTCTGCCTCTGTCGGCAGACAGTCTCCTCCTCTTCCCATCCATCTTCCACGTGTCTGCTTCCCTCTGCCTCACTCTTATAAGGACAACTGGGATTTCTCTTATGGCCCACCTGGATAATCCAGTACCAGCACCTCCTCTCCAGATCTTTAATTTAATTGCATCATTTGTTCTATCAGGAGTATTTACTCTTTTGCCATAGGGAGCATACAGGTTTCAGGGATTAGAGCATAGACATATCCTTCGGGGGCCACCATTCAGCCAACCAAAGGAGAAAAAGACCTCGGGACAGTCAGACTTGGGTTCAAATCCCAATTCTGATGACTTCTGATGTCTGACCTCGGACAAATCCTTCTACCAGTTTACATCTGTCTCAGTCGCATTAAAATGGAATTAAGAAGCTAGTTCATGGAGTCGTGATGATTTGATCAGCTAATGTGTGCAGGGCACGTAGCCCAGCGCCTGGCACTCTGAGTCAGTGTTCAGCACATGCTAGCAGAAAAGCAACACCCTGCAGACCTCAGCCGAGGCACACTCTCTGAAAAGCTGTGTGCTATGAGCCATGCCTCTCCATCTCCTATGAAATCAGCCTGGGCTTGTCGACAGCCTTCCCAGGATGTGCATGTTTTCTAGGTGCTGGGGGAGTTTGGTGAGAGCAAGCAGGGAGATAAACATGTGCATGTGTCTCTTCCCTGGTGTTTGCACAGCGTGTGTTGCTTCTGGAATGTGTGCCTGAGCTTTATTCCTGCTTTTGCTTTTTACAGTGGATTGGACAGGTTTGGATGAGGAGCAGAAGCACAGAGAGGACAAGTGGCTTTTCCCATGTCACCCTCACAATAAGTGGGGAAGACACATACTTCACTCCCTGAGCCCTGTATGATGCTTGTGCTCATTATACAGCATGATGAAATGGCTTCTATCTTTCCTTGTTGTTTTACAAGCAGTTTGGGGGAGTGGGAGTCTAAAACTTTGCCCATCTCCTGGTTGTAATGGAACCAGTTCCAGAGAGGCACACGTGTTGTTTGGAGTCCCCTGGGCAAATTAAACCCCATTCCTGCTTATAGAAACCGGCACTCCATTGAAACACAATGACACAGTCCCTCCCCTGAGTGTACCTGAGCAATTCTGGAGGGTGGAGCTGCTGGCGTTGACTTCTGGATGCAGGGGAAGTGGTTCCTCATAAGCCTGTTCCTCAACATGCTTTGGGACTGTGATCTACCTGATTCTCCCAGTATGGGAGGCAGAGGAGAGATGCTGGCTAGGGAATGCCAGGAAGGTCCTTACTGGGCCTTCTGCACTTCTCCTTATAAGACCAGAAGATTTTCTGAATGGGGGAAAGGAGACTCAATGTATCACCCAGGGTTCTTTGGCTGTATGCAACAGAAATCACTCTAAGCATAAGGAATGGGAACAGATGAAGATGCTCAGAGGAAGGAGGGAAAGACTGGAAAGTGATATTTGGAAAAAAAAAATTGGGTCTCACAGGTCCAAGGAGACTCTTGGTAGCAAGACTGGCCTGATGGGCTTGTCTGGGTACCAGCACTGAAATGAACTCCCTTTGTCTTTCATCTGGGTCCTTTTAATAGGATCCCTTCATGTTTTGAGCAATTCCTCACTTTCTGCACAGTAAGCTGTTTTAGGCTCATGTTGTCATTTCCCTACCCAGCCCTGGAAATTAGTCATTTCTGAAGGAGCCCTGGTTCCTTTTAGTGGGGAGTGGTATTTAGAAACCAAGCTGGAGTGCTAGGTGTGCTCATTACTGCTAGAATGTCCATGCTTCTTAGCCTCTCAGTGAGGAGAACATACTTACATGTTTGTGTGTTTGTGTGTGTCTACGTAGACTATAATATGAGTTTACACTGATGTATGGAATTCCAACCTGATACCACAGGGCTCTTTCTTCCCACATTCTCCATTGGTATTTCCCTCCTTCTGCCATATAAGGCAAAAGAAATCCTGGGTGTTGGAACCCAGGCTCTCAACACAAAACATTTATTCATTTGTTTAATCCTATACCACATACAAAATAATTTCAGAATTGCTATATCCCAACCACTGCAACAATAAGTCTGTGAAACAGAGTTCAGGATTCCTGTGCTTTTTTATTTTTTTTTTTGAGATGGAGTCTCGCTGTGTTGCCTAGGCCGGAGTGCAGTGGCACGATCTCAGCTCACTGCAAGCTCTGCCTCCCAGGTTCACGCCATTCTCCTGCCTCGGCGTCCTGAGTAGCTGGGACTACAGGCGCTCACTACGACGCCTGGCTAATTTTTTGTATTTTTAGTAGAGATGGGGTTTCACCATGTTAGCCAGGATGGTCTTGATCTCCTGACCTCGTGATCCGCCTGCCTCGGCCTCCCAAGGTTGCAGTTCTTTTTCTGTCATCAGACTGAGGGTTGATAGCCCAAGTACTAGGCTTAGAAGTTGTTTGAGTTAGTAACCTCTAGAACATCTGTGTGGTTATATAATTCATTTGAAATACAGTTAGGTTTCTTCATTTTTGTTTTTATTCAATTTTAGGCTTTTTTCTATATTGTTGTTGACATAATTTTGTTTGTTGAATCCCTAAAACATTGACAAGATTCCAGAAGACTACTATGTAAAACAGTAAACCCAGTAAGGTGCCACCCCTCTGCTCTCCCCTCTGCCATGTTCTCACCCACCCTCTACAAGGAACCAGCTTCCTTAGTCTGGTTATCGTACCTATTCTTCTTCTTCTTCTTCTTTTTTTCCCCCCAAAATAAGCAAATACATACAAACAATAACAGTGCTTATCTAGGGAGGAGGGTACAACTGATTATTATTTTAAAGGAGACTGAATTAATAGGTAATTTTTAAAATGAATGGAGGGGAGGAAGTAGCTGTGAGTTAAATGCTCTTTCCTACGGCAGGGAGCAGTCCTCTTTTAGGGCACAAGTTTTGCTGCCCCACTGCTGATTCTTGTGGGAGTCTAGGGTGCTGCACAGGCACCTGACAAAGCTTCCCATCCTCTCGACCCTTGCCTACTAGTGGTCTTCATGGCTCTGACCTTGATTATTCTTCCAGCTCTCACACTCCCTTTGTTCACCTCTCGAAATCTTTTTCTGGTCTCCAGGACAGGTAATGTTAAAAATACCTGTGAACGTCCTCATTCGAGGACCTCAGTTCTTGGAGGCCCTGGGGCCTTCTGCCACAGTGACTCACCAGCTGTTCTTAGGGAACATGACTGTCTGGATGCATTTGGCTTGCAGCAGGGTTGACAGATTCAAAGTGAAAGGTGCTATAAGTGGATTCCACGATACAGACCTTCCTAAAGTCACCCTGGAGAATCTTCCCAAGATGAAGCTTTAAATGTACGGTACGTGGTAAGAGGAGTGGTGAGGAAAGTTTGTTGTCTTGCAAGTATGCTCTGACCCTGTATACCCCATGCCCTTGTCTCCCACCCCACCCCTCCTCCACCATGAACCAACTGCACTGAGTTCTTTCTCTGCCTATGCCCTCAGGCCTCTGCTCTCGCTGTTTCCTATAACCTAGGAGAATCTTCCCAGAGACCTCCAGGAAGTTGGGCCATTCTTGTCATTCAATTGCAACATCACCTCCTGGGAAAGGCCCTTTCTGACTATGTAGTTTGCTAGGGGGCCACAGAGTGGCTTAAATAACAGAAATGCACTGCTCACAGCTCTGGAGCCTGGAAGTCCAAGTTCAAGGTGTTGGCCGGGTTGGTTTCTTCTGAGGTCTCAACAGAGAAAGATGCCGTCTTCTCTCTATGTCTTCGTGTGGTCTTGCCTCTGTGTGTGTCTGGGTCCTGATCGCCTCTCCTTATAAGAACAACAGTCTTATTCGATCAGGGGCCCATCCTAATGACCCTATTTTAACCTAATTACCTCTTTAAAGACCCAGTCTCCCAATACAGTCACGTTCTGGGGTCTTGGGGGTTAGGACTTCCACATATGAATGTTGGAAGGGTACAACTTGGCTCACAATACTGACCATTCTATCGAAAGCACCCCCCACCCCAAACATTCTGCCTTATCACTCTTTGGCCACATCCTGTTTTATCTGCTTCAGAACCTCTTATCACTTTGTAAAATGACCTTAACTTATTTGATTATTTATGTATTCTTTACCAGCTACTCTAGAAGGGTGCTGCCCAATGAAAATATAATACAAAAGTAAATGTTGCCATAGATATAATTTTACATTTTCTAGTAGGCACATGGAAAAAGTTTAAAAGTGAGATTAATCTTTTTTTTTTTTTTTAACTTTAAGTTCTGGGATATATGTGCAGAACATGCAGGTTTGTTACATAGGTATACATGTGCCATGGTGGTTTACTGCACCTGTCAACCTGTCATCTAGGTTTTAAGCCCCACATGCATTAGGTATTTGTCCTAATGCTCTCCCTCCCCTTGCCCCCAACCCCCTGACAGGCCCCAGTGTGTGATGTTCCCCTCCCTGTGTCCATGTGTTCTCATTGTTCAACTCTCACTTATGAGTGAGAACATGTGGTGTTTGGTTTCCTGTTCCTGTGTTATTTTGCTGAGAATGATGGCTTGCAGCTTCATCCATGTCCCTGCAAAGGACATGAACTCATTCTTTTTTATAGCTGCATAGTATTCCTTGGTGTCTTTGTGCTACGTTTTCTTTATCCAGTCCGTCATTGATGGGCATTTGGGTTGGTTCCAAGTCTTTCCCAATGTAAGGCAATACCATTCAGGACATAGGCCTGGGCAAAGACCTCATGACTAAAACACCAGAAGCAATTGCAACAAAAGACAAAATTGACAAATGGGATCTAATTAAATAAAGAACTTCTGCACAACAAAAGAAACTACCATCAGAGTGAACANGTTCAACTCTCACTTATGAGTGAGAACATGTGGTGTTTGGTTTCCTGTTCCTGTGTTATTTTGCTGAGAATGATGGCTTGCAGCTTCATCCATGTCCCTGCAAAGGACATGAACTCATTCTTTTTTATAGCTGCATAGTATTCCTTGGTGTCTTTGTGCTACGTTTTCTTTATCCAGTCCGTCATTGATGGGCATTTGGGTTGGTTCCAAGTCTTTCCCAATGTAAGGCAATACCATTCAGGACATAGGCCTGGGCAAAGACCTCATGACTAAAACACCAGAAGCAATTGCAACAAAAGACAAAATTGACAAATGGGATCTAATTAAATAAAGAACTTCTGCACAACAAAAGAAACTACCATCAGAGTGAACAGGTGGTCTACAGAATGGGAGGATATTTTTGCAATCTACCCATCTGACAAAGGTCTAATATCCAGAATCTACAAGAAACTTAAACTTACCAGAAAAAAACAACCCCATTAAAAAGTGGCCAAAGGATATGAACAGATACTTCTCAAAAGAAGACATTTATGTGGCCCACAAACATATGAGATTAATCTTACTAATACATTATATTCCAACATATCAAAAATATTTCAACGTGCAATCAATATAAACTTTATGATTGAGATACTTCTTTTTGTACTAAGTCTTTGAAATCTAGTATGTGTAAACTTAAATAATATCTGAGACAGGTCTCAACTTAGAAGTTCGCTTTGCCAAGGTTAAGGACACATTTGGAAGAAACACAGAATCACAGAAACAGTCTGTGGCCTGTGCCTTTCTCCAAAGATGATTTTGAGGACTTTAATATTTAAAGGGGACAAGGAGACTGGAGGGGAAGGAGGGAGGGTAATGTCACATAACTCAATCCATGTATTGTAAGAGAAAAGGGGCAGGTAGGGGAATAATTATGTATTCCACTGGCACTCACTGTTAGATAAGGTGACAGTAGCTACCTGGAGAACTTAGAGGAGGGAAGCACCGTGGTCAGCTTACATTCTGAAATGACGATTCTGCTGTGGGAAAATAGACTGTTGGGTGTGGAGGGAGGGCAACGTGAAAGTGGGGAGGCAGGTGAGAAATGATAGGAGTTCACTAAGCAAAGACGGGAGAATGCTTTAGGCTGAGGCATCAGCACGTGTGAGGGTAAAAGACCTGGAAGGAGCTGGACGTAGTCACAGAACTGGGAACAGGTGTCTGAGGAGGGGAGGGTAAAGGGCCACCTGGCCTATGAGATGCAGTCAGAGGGGTGGGCGGGGGCTATTGCTAAGACCTCGTGGGCCACAGGAGGAGTGAGGCCTCCACGCTGGGAGCTGTGAGAGCCAGTGGAGGTTTAGCCAGCTGATTGGAGGGACCCCACACTAAACTGTTGGCCGCTGTCTCCCACGTGGCCCATTTTCCCAGAGCCTGGTGATGTGGATTGGCTCCTACGGGTGCAGATTTCAGGTGGAAGCCCCTGGCAAGGAGGGGCCGGGAGGGCAGCAGATCCCATCCCCAGTCTGTCAGGCTGATAGAAAGTTTGACTTCAGGCGACTTTCTTGCCTCCTCAACATATGAATAATTCTCAGGTAAGGAATGATTGTAAACTAATTTTATCATTATTATTATTATTATTTTTATCACGGACAGACTACCGCACCTCATTTTGCTTGATTTCTTATTCTTCCCATCACAGTGCTGCTGAACTTTTATGTTGTGCTTAAATCATGATTCAGCTCTTAACTATGCATCTAAAATCCTGTTCCCAGCCTAGTACAGGCAGACCCAAACCAACACATTATTTCTAAGTCTAATTTAGGCTGTTGGTGGTGCAGCATTTGTGCTGCTGTCTGAAGCCAGGATGCTTTGCTCTTGTTTGAGGTTGTTTGCATACAGAATTGTTCGTGTGTTTGATAGTGCGGAGAATACACAGAGCTCTAGTGATCCCTGCCAATGCTGTTTGGCAGGTCCCATCTTTCTTGGACTATACGGGGCCCTTGGGAGGCAGCAAGGCCAGGCTGAGTGAGGCCTCACAGGCCCTGGTAAGGAGCTGGGCTTTATTTATGCTGGGAAAGTCACTGGAGGGCTCTGAGCAGACGAGGGACATGACCTGACCCTGCATTTTTCAGGGTCCCTGCATTTTTCAGGTGGGGACAGGAGGGCTGGGGAAGAGGGAGGCCCCTGCAAGAGTCCAGAGGAGAAGCTGGGGGAGTGGGCCAGAAGGGCAGTCTGGGGGCTTCCCTTTCATTCCCTAGCCATCATCTTCCCCTGGAGGTGGAGGAGGAACTGAGCCCATCCTGTTGCAATGTTAGGATCTTCTGGAGGAGCTGGGGGGACTTGGAGATCCACCTACTAAGGGCTTTCTGGAACATGCATAATAAAGATGAGGGAGCTGCCTGCTCAGAAGTTGGGGGAGTCTTTTGGAAGAAGGTTCTTTTCTACTATTCTGTGAATTGTGGAGAGTGTTACATTATCTCAATAGGAAGAAGGAAAAGTCTAAGGATTATGCCAGTCCTCTAAAGAGGAGTCTGTTAGGCTAGAGGAGTGGAAGAATGTTCCAGAACTCTGAGCTCCCAAGTTTGAGTCCTGCTGCTGCCTGAAGTCACCATGAGAGCCCTTGGGGCCAAGCATTGCTTCATCCTGCTTCCTCTCCCCACCTTTCAGTGCAGACACCGCGGGGCCTGTGGCCGCCTTTTCTAGGTTCCTCCAGCCACAGTGAGGAAGGTGGCTGCAGCAGAGAGGGGAGGTCCCCTGGGCCAGAGGGCAGGGGTGAGTTGGGCAGCAGAGGGGATGATGCCCTGGGAGTCTTTAAAACTGCCCAAAGGTGGGGCATGTCCAGGCATCTTAATGGGGGGAAATAGGCACTTGAAAGCTGGAACCTTTTATGGTCCGGATTCTGAGAGGGAAAAAAAATCAGCAAAACCCAGCCGTCCCCAAACTCCGAACAATGTTCTCTGGTGCAAGAGTGATTCCCAGTGGGCAGGGTCTGAACCGCCCTCCCTATGAGCATGGTGTCAGAGCCTCAGGTTGCTTTGGAAATGGATTTGTTTTTTAAACCAAAGCTGAGTTTCATTAGAAGAGAAAACTAGGTCCTGTGTACTGGGGAAGGGAGTTTTGCAGGCAGCACCCAGCTGGCCCACCTTCCCTTTGACTTGCTGGGAACGCCAAGGCAGGAAGCAGCAGCTGTCTGGGAGACTGGCAAGGAGTCTGGAGTGTGGGGATCCTGACTCCACAGTCCAGCCCCATTGTTCCCGCACCAAACAGGGCTCTGCTGCAATTTCTCGCCACCCAATAAACGAGATGCAGATGAACTGGGGAGGAAGAGAGTTTTTGTTTCTGTAAGCGGTTAAAGGGAGAAGCCTTGGAAATGATCGCCAGAACAACTCAAAATGACAAAGTCTGCCAGAGCTTATATACCTTCTAAGCTGTGTGTCTACGTGTAAGTGTGCATTCATCTAAAAACATAAGCAATTAACTTCTTTAAATCTACAATGAAGGTCCGAGTCCTGAAGACCTTCCTCTGGAGCCTCCGTAAATTTACTTAATTTCAATGCGTCCAGGTGCTGCGGTGATTACCCTTATCTTGTCCCCTGCTAGATCATGGAGGTTTGGGGAGGTCCTTCAGACCCCCAGTAAACTTGTTAGTGAAGGCCTGGGAAGTTTCTTCAGACCTCCAACAAAACTTGTTTAATCCTAAACGGGTCCTGTTAAGAATTCCTTCGTTATTTTGCCATGCTTTAAGGCCCAGGAAAAGCCTAGGCAAAACTCTGGGTGGGCTTTCGTTACATTCCAGCCTTTGTATGAGGGCATTGGCTCTCTCAGCTTTTAATATTTAACTTCACCACTCAGTCAGCCCTGAAACAGGTGTTACGGAGGCCTGCGTTAGTGAGACCTGGCCTGCCATACCGTGGCTGACTTACTGGGCGAGTGAGCTCAGGCAAGTTAGGAAGCCTTGCTGACAGTAATGATTCTCTCTAGCCAGACAGTTATGAGTGGTAAAGAATCTGTGCAATGGATTCAGCAACTAAAGCACAGAGAGGGCAAGTCACCTGTCCACAGTCACACAGCAGGAATGTGGCAGAGCTGGGAATTGAACCCAGGCAGTCTGACCCCAGAACCCACACACTTAACTGCTATTCTCTGAGGAAGAGCTTGTAAAAGCTTGGCCACCTTAGGTGGTCTGTGTCAGTCATCTGCTGGCTTGCAAATCCGTTTCTAGTCTCCCAGTCACTGTGCTGCAATCACTAATGGCCTGTGGGACCCAGAGGCAGGCATGCCCCTGGATAAACCTCGGAATCTTTATCTCCAAAACCCACCTTCCATAGACATCATTGAGCACCTAGCCAAACAGCACAGAGGAAGGGACCCCGGGTGAGACTGTCAGAAACATCAGGACAGGAAGCGACAGCTGCAGCAGGTCTGAAAATGCCAGTTCCTGTGTTCACTTGTCACAAGTCTTGTAACTATGCAGGATTTCCAGCAATAATTCCTTCTGGTGGGGGTCTCTGAGAAACACCAACTAGTGGTACCCCTCTTCTCCACTCGGTTCAAGACCTGTTTTGTCTGATGTGGGAGTCATGTGCCACACGTGGCTATTTAAAGGTACATTTTAACTAATTACAAGGAAACCAATTTTAAAATGCAGTTCCTCTATCTCAGTAGCCACACTTCAAGTACCCGTTGAGGCCATGAGGCTACCAGCTGCCCAAGGCTACCAGCTGCCTGAGGCTACCAGCCACTGTGCTGGGCAGCACAGACACAGAAGGCTTCCTGTAAGCCCTGGCAGACTTCCTCATCACAGAAAGTTCTACTGGGCAGCGCTCATCTAAACAGATTAAAAATCGAGAATAAGAGTAACAGATGGAAACCAAAATACTACAACAGCTAATGCATAGAGAGCATTTAACATGTAGCCAGGCATTGCTCTAAGTGTTTTGTATGTGTTAAGACATTTAGTTCTCATAACAACCCTGACAGGCGGTTACTATTATTATCTTATTGGATGGATGGAGACGTTGAGTTGCAAAGAGGTTACACGAACTTGCTGAGGCCACACAGCGGGTAAATGGCCAGCCTGGATTTTAACCCTGTGGTTCTGGAAACAGCACGCGAAACCTCTGCACTCTACTACCTCTGACTTCTTACAACTAAATGCTCAATTATAAGTTGTAGCCCAGATGAGAGTCAATGTGACTTCCTAAAACCATACCCTGGAGTTGGACAGAATTAAACACTTGGTGAAGGTGGTGCTGGTCTGGGGTTGGCCTCCAGCCTCCCCGTCATGTGCTGGCCCTGGAGTGGCGCCTGTGAGGATGAGGGATGCTGCACATGGGAGCAGGGCACTCGTGGCTTCCTGACTCGGGCAGGCTGACCCGCCACGGGGTAAAAGCAGTGTGTGAACCAACCACACCCACTTTGGTTTTCTAAAACTTGCAGTCAGATATTCCTCTCCCTGGGGTGGGATGGAAAGGATCGGACAGAGGCCAGGAGTCTCATCCTCACTGAGTCCCCTTCATCTGGAAGGAAATAGCAGAAATGGGGGAGAATGGTTTCTCCCGAAAGCTTTGAAAAGAACAAATGAAAAATATAAAGAAAATGTTTTGTGCCTTTGAAAGAAGAAGATGCCCAATGCATGAATCTTCCTAAACTCTTCAGCTGTCATAGACATGGTTATGAGCAACAGAAACCCAATTAATTTCTCTCAAATGAAAATGAAATTGATTGTAAGGATACAGGGAAATCCTGTAGAACCCAGTTCAGGGAGGTAGGACTGCCCTCTTGAAGAGTGGTCAGACAGTGTCTGTCTGTATCCTGCTCTGAATAATGGCCTCTTCAGAAAGTCTCAGAGCTTCTCCTCCCTCAAACTTCAGGCTCCATGTGAAAATGACCCTAACTCCCGCCTCTAGGTGCTCAGCCCAAAACTCTCTCCCTTGCTCTCATGTTCTGAAGTTCTGCCTCCAAAATATCTCTCAAGTTCATTCTATGTTCCTCATCTCTCCTCTGCTCTGCTAGCTGAAGCCACCATCTCTACCAAGGCAGCCACAGTAGCCTCAGAACTTTCTCTCTGCTTCCATTCTTTTTTCACCATAGTTTTCTCTCCTTAGTGTACCTCAATTTTGTGTTTTAAACTATAAGTCTGATCACGAAATGGCCCTTGTTTAAAACCCTCCAGAATCTTCTCAGAAGCACTTAAAATAAAATTTGAGCTCTTTACCATGACCTGCAAGGCCATGCCTGAAAGGTGCCACCACCTCCTGCCACCCTGCCTCTTGGTCACTTTGCCCTGCCACACGACGTTTTCTTTTTTTTTTTTTTTTTGAGATAAACTCTCCGCTCTTTGTCACCCAGGCTGGAGATGCAATGGCATGATCTTGGCTCACTGCAACTCCATCTCCTGGTTCAAGTGATTTCCTGCCTCAGCCTCCTGAGTAGCTGGATACAGGTCCCGCCACCCACGCCCAGCTAATTTTTTGTATTTTTAGTAGAGACGGGGTTTCACCATGTTGGCCAGGCTGGTCTTGAACTCCTGGCCTCCGGTGATCTGCCTGCCTCAGCCTCCCAAAGTGCTGGGATTACAGGCGTGAGCCACCGCGCCTGGCCCCACACTACTCTTCTGTTTGTTGAATGTGCCAAGATTGTTCCCCCTCCAGGCCTTTGCCCTTGTTCCTTCTGCCGAAAACACTCTTCCCTCGTCGCTCCATGCGGCAGGCTCATCCTCCTCCTTCTCTTTTTTCCCCCCAAATATTTACTCAAATACCTTTTCTTCTGAGATGCTGTGTATGAGGAAATATTACTACTCTGTTTTTAATAGTAAATTAAGGATAAATGGGAATTATTGCCACTAAAGGGAATGATTCTATTTTCTATTTATTTATTCTCTACAACCCCTGGACTGTGGGCTCTAGAGGTAGGGATCATGTCAGCCTGGTTTCTCATAGTGAAGCAGTCCTCAAAAGGCTGTTTGGTGCATAAGAAATACTCAGTAAGTGTCTGTTGAATAAATGAATGTGTAGCTTCAAAATCCCAACATCGGCAGGTTTTTTTGTTTTTTGTTTTTTTAATCTCTTAGTCCAGCTCCCAGTTGAGAGGTTCTGACTGGGTCTCTAGTAGACATGGTATATTAGGGTCACCTGGCATGAATGGGGCTTCTGAAGAAGGGTAGAGCCTTTTCCATGTAATGGGGCAGAAATGGCAGAGCTGAACTGAGCTAAGCTGTGTTATTCCCTCAGCCAGGAGCTGAAATCAGCTCCTATCACTCACAGTGTCAAGTCTGTAAAGTCTTCAGTTTGGTCTTGAAGGCCACTCTACTCCAGCCCTCTCCTACCTGTCTCTTCCTTTCTTTCCAATTTAACCCTCTCTATGGTCCTGACTCCAGTAAGTGCTCATCTTGAACTTGGTTCATCACCTTTTCCATTTGCCACCTTTTCCTTCTGTAGCCTCATAGAATAAGCTTGGAACTCTTCAGTCTGTCTAATTTGGGGAGTGAGGTGGAAGACTCTTTACTTTGTCTAATTTCTTGTATGAAACAGGGATTAACTCTTCCTTAAATGTTTAGTTTTGGTAGAACTCACCTACAAAACCATCTGGGTCTAGGGCTTTTGAGGAGGGAGAAGACAAGTCTTTAAATACCGTTTTAAATTTTTCTTGAACATACTTTCCAAGTTATTTTAAAATCCATGTCTGCTAACTTTATCATCTGGGTCATTTGTGAGTCTCTTTATATATTCTGTTTTTTCCCTTGTTTTTTGGTCTGCCTGGTAACTTTTGATTGACTATGGGACAAAGTATATGAAAAATTACAGAGTCTCTGGACTGCATTTTCCTCTATAGGTGACTGACTCTCTCCTTTGATGGGAAGCTAGTCTAAAATGGTCACTTCAATGCAATCAGAGACTGAACTGACTCCAGTGTACCTCCACCTCTAGGGTGTCATCCTCCAGGCACCTACCCTGTGATGCTGTCCAGAACCCATCCTTCTTGGCAGGTCCTGAACTCAACGATTTGCCCCCTCAATACTATAAGGCTGCCCCAAATCATTCCCTGTTTTTCAGGCTGTTTCTTAGGATTCCTGCCATGTGCAGCTAAGGTCTCAGAAGTGCCTCGAGGAGAAACTGCATAGCATTGGGCTCATTTCTCCACACCTTCCTTATTGCGGGGATCTTGCCTGAATGCTCTGGCAGCTCAGAACTCCCCTTTTGACTCTTAGCTCTGTGGGACTGCAGGAAGCTCTGTTGGCTTCACTGCCCACAGCAGCTGTCCTCTGCGTGGTTTCTCAGCCTTTCTACCTCTGCAACTGTTCTCAGGAGAAAACAGAACACAAAAAGTTGAACTCACCTCAACAAACCAGCCTTCGTTCTGAGGTCAAGCGCTGGCTCCTCAGTCACTTTTAAAGCCTCCAAAAGATGTTGCTGTTGTTTTAAATTTCATCTGTCTTTTCTCATTGTTATTGGTGAGTGCATGGGTCTGCTGGAATCACTGTTGTAGCTGGAAGTAGAAGTCCTACCATGTTAATTAAGGAAAAAAGAAATGGTCTCTTCGAGTTATTTCTTCTTATTTCAATTCTGGCACCTTCTGTTCTTCAGGAAAGCTATCTGTTCTCCAGGTTTTCCTTCCTCTTTGCTACCTACACAGTCTGCTGGTCCTCCAGAGCTCCATCTGCCCTGTGTTTCCTTTGTGAAACCTGTATTAAGCCATTCTTGCATTGCTATAAAGAAATACCTGAGACTGAGTAGTTTATAAGAAAAGAGGTTTAATTGGCTCACAGTTACACAAGCTTTTTGGGAAGTATGGTGCTGGCATCTCCTTGGCTTTCAGGGAGGCCTCAGGAAACTCCCAATCATGGCCGAAGGTAAAGGGGAACCAAGCGTGTCACATGAGAAAGCAGGGACAAGAGGTGGGGGGCAAGGTGCCGCTCATTTTTAAATGACCAGATCTCATGAGAACTCACTGTTATGAGGACAGCACCAAGGAACGGTGCAAAACCATTCATGAAGAATCCACCCCATGATCCAATCACCTCCCACCAGGCCTCACCTCCAATAATGGGGATTACAATTCAACACGCGATTTGGGTGGAGACAAACACGCAAACTATATCATCCAGGAATGCTGGATGAAAACCAGTGTAGATCATAACAGCACAAGGCCTTTGCCTGCCTATGAACTATACTCTGCTCACAGTCCTTACCCCAGAACTTAGGGCAGGGCCATGTGCTGTGTTGCTTTGTCTTCTCATTACACAACAGTGATAATGATGCTGCTATTTATAGAGCACTTGTTACTCAATAGAAACTCTTTTAAGCTCTTTCCACACCTTGTCTCTAGTCCTCTTAGCAATTTAGGTACAGTTATTCCCATTTTACAGATGATAAAGTGAAAACTTAGCTTTATTAAATGAGAGGTCCAAGATCCCTCAGCCAGGGACAGGATCAGCATTTGCAGCCAGGCCTGTGTGATTTTTTTCTCTTAGTAGAACAGTGGCTGACATGGATGCAAGGAAGGCCTCACTGGCAACACTGGTCCAAAGCAGTTATAGGCCTGTCCAGGAGAGAGCCTGTCTTCATTTATTGGTGAGGTCCTTTTCTAATATGCTTATTCTCCTTTGGGAAGGAGACTTGATTTCAACCAGTGTAAATGCAATTCCTGTGAGATAATTTCTCGTGATAGTTTTAACAGAAAACCCAGGAATCTCCCACCTCCAACATTCTGCTGATCGAGTTAGCAGTGGTTTCATTTCCAGCTAAGAACGCACTTGAGGACTAATACAGGTTAAACATGGGCACTGGAGTCAGAAAGACTGACAATGAAAAGTGTTAGGTAAGGAGGAAAAAATCTCAAAAATGAAATTCTCAAAATGTGGAACATCATTTTTTTCTGGAATGTGAAAGTTGGAGCGACGAGTGCCACCGCATGCTAAGGGGAGGAGTCGGCCGCTGGCTCTGCCTGTCTGCACACTCCTCCCTCAGTGGGGGAGGCGAGCATGACCTGACGACCCAAAGTTCTCACCTCCACACTTCACCTTGACAGCATAAGCTTACAGAGGTCATTTCTGCAAAAATATTCACCACTTCTTGCAAGGGCCTCTCTGAATCCTTTGATATTTAAATGATTCTTTCTTAAGGTGTGCATGTGACCATCTTGGTGAAACATTGACCAGGAGAGCCACTGACAGGGGGCTGGGGGTGGACCCTGAGTGAAGTGGGCAGGGGGCCTGACGAGGACAGAATTTGGGTGAGGAGTGTTTTCAGGACAGGGCTACTGTAGCTTCTGTGGCTAACAAGCTTGCGACTATAGGGCCTGGGGTGTGAATCCTCTAATAGTAAAGACCCTAGTCCTGTAGAATTGCCACCAGGAACTGGAGGGAAAGAAAAGGACTTTAGCTGAATCCCATAGGTGGTTGGGGGAAGAAGGCAGGGTGGGGAGAATCACAGCCTGGCTGTTATGGACTGAATGATTGTATTCCCCCAAAATTTACATGTTGAAGGGTAACTCCTGATGTGAGGGTATTTGGAGGTGGGGCCTTTGAGAGGCACTGAGGTCTTGAGGATAGAGCCCTTATGAATGGGATTAGTGCCCTTGTAAGAGGAGACACTAGAGAGATGATTTTTCTCTCCACTATGTGAGGACACAGCGAGAGGGCAGCTGTTTACAGGCCAGAAACCAGGTCCTTCACCAGGAACTGAGTTGGCTGGCACCTTGATCTTGGACTTCACAGCCTGCAGCAACGTGAGATACCAATTTCTGTCGTCTAAACCACCCAGTCTATGATAATTTGTCAGAGCATCCCAAGCAGATGAAGACAATGGCCCATTCTTGGGTCAACAGACTTAGGAAAACAAAGGAAAACAACACAACACAGGATGCTCTGTTATATTTTAATTTCAAATACTGCATGGGACATACACTTAAAACATTATTCATTATTTATCCCAAATTCAGACTTACCTTGGCTTCCTGGATTTGATCTGGCAACCTTAATTAGTAAAAGGTGAAAAGCAAGCCCTCTGTCTTTACTGAAATCCCCCACTGTGTGTCCAGCAGAACGCCCTCCTCCCTTCCTCCCTCCCTCCCACTCCAGTGTCTGCTATTAGTGTGTGTTAAGTGGGGTGTGGGTACGAATCCATCAGACTAGTAGCCTCAAGTGATAACATGCTGTGTTTTCAGCGTCAAGCATGTGTGTGGAATCTTGCAACATAATTCTTCTAATGCCAGAAGGGTATTAATCAATCTCACTTTCCTCATTTGAGTAAAAATGTAAAGAATTCCTAACTTGCAAGTGTTATTGGTAATAATTAAGGGAAAGTGAGGTTGTTTTTTGGCTTGGGGTTCTTGCAATCGTTCAGGTAGTTGTTATTAAAGCTCCCATCTGTCAAGTGCCTCTGACTGCTATGGACTAACGTGCTGCTCTGGACTAAGTTGTGTCCCCCACAAAATTCATGTATTTAATATTAAAGCCCTGATGTCCAGTGTGACTATATTTGGAGACAGGATCTTTAGGAAGCATTTAAGGTTAAATGAAGTCTTAAAGGTCTTAAAGGTGGGGAACTAATCCAATAGAATTGGGGTCCTTAAAAGACAGAGAGGTCAGAGCTATCACCTGTGCCTCTCCACCCCCCCAACATGAGCACAGAGAAAGGCCAGATGAGGACACAGGGAGGAAGGAGACGGCTGTCTTCAAGCCAGAATGTGGGCCCTCATCAGGGACTGAATTGGCAGGCTCCTTGAATTTGGCTGGCACCTTGATCTTGGACTTCCCGGCCTCCAGAACTGTGAGAAATAAATTTCAGCTGTTCAAGCTACTCAGTCTGTGGAATTTTGTTATAACAGCCAAGCAGATTAAGACGTGTGCCTTACTCTGTATTAGACACTTGACGTTCACTTTCTTTAATCTCTTCTAATCCTAAACCAGGCTATGATACTCCCATTTTGCAGTGGAGGCTTGGCCACATAAATTTCTTACAGGGCTTGCAGCCTTGTAGGAGAGGGGTAACAACTGGTGGTCCAAGAGCCGCATCACACAGACTTTTTTTTTTTTTTTTTTTTTTTTTTTTTTTTTTTTTTTTTTTTTTTTTTTGCGACAGAGCCTTGCTCTGTTGCTCAGGCTGGAGTGCTGTGGCGCAATCTCAGCTCACTGAAACCTCTGCCTCCCAGGTTCAGGTGACTCTCATGCCCAGTAGCTGGGACTACAGGTATGTGCCACCACACCCAGCTGATTTTTGTATTTTTAGTAGAGATGGGGTTTCACCATATTGGCCAGGCTGGTCTCTAACCCCTGCCCTCAGGTGATCCACCCACCTTGGCCTCCCAAAGTGCTGGGATTACAGGCATGAGCCACCACGCCCAGCCACATGCTGACATTTTTCACAGATTAAAAAAGAAACTCATGTTTGTAATCCCAGCACTTTGAGAGGCTGAGGCAGAAGGATCACTCAAACCCAGGAGTTCGAGACCAGCCTGGGCAACACAAGGAGACTGTCTCTACAAAAACTTCTTTTAAAAAAATTAACTGGGTGTGGTCACACATGCCTGTGGTCCTAGCTACTTGGGAGGCTGAGGTGGGAGGATTGCTTCAGCCCAGGAGGTCGAGGATGCAGTGAGCCACGACTGTATCACTGTGCTCAAGCCTGGGCCACAAAGTGAGACCCTGTCACCCACCCACCCCCTCCCCCCACAAAAAGAAAAGAAAAGAAAAAACATTTAAACTGGTTGCCAACATTGATAAATTTGAAGGTTTCCTGAAAACTTTTGAGTTTGCAATCCTCTGGACAAGAAGTAAAAGCCGCAGTTCCTGTTATTGGTCCAGGAGCCTTGATGAAAATTGTAGATGACAGACCAGTCATTTGATCCCTGCCCTTCTTGCTGGTGGCACTTCCTTGAGGGCATGCCTCTACCTGACAACACCAGCTGCCAGTGCCATTGTTGGGGCACAAGAGAAGAGTGACCAAAGGAGGGGAGTCTGGAGGCTGAAGCCTGCATTGGGATCCCAGTGCTGCCATTTCCACTGGGTGACTTGGGCAAGCTCTTTGACCTCACGAGCCCCTCTGTCGAGTGGTGATGATAAGAATGCAAAGAAAATTAAATGTTTGTTGACACATGTAAGGTTTAGCACCATGCCTAGCAGCAAGGTTACCATGCAGCCTCCCGCCTGGCGCTGGGGCAATGGACGTTCCTAATAAAACAGTTACCCTGCGTTGCCCGCCTCGTGCGCAAGAGGGCCTGCTCTCCACACTCGCACTCCATCCGTTCCATCTGCACTGCTGGGCAGAAAGGCAGGTGGTAGCCCCATTTCATCAGCTGAAGAATGTGAGCAGTCTGTCCCAGGACACGCAGCTAGAAAGAGCAGGACCCGGGGTTCAAGCCCAGTCTCCTCTTCCTGCCCTACGTGGTCTCCTGTTTGCAAAATAGAGGGGACTAGGGGTAGAGAAAGGGGGTGGGTCTCCAGCTCTAAAAGTCTGAGTCCTAAGATGCTGCAGAAAAGCTCTGCCTCTCACCTCCCTCACCTTCATGTCCTGAAGGGTCGGCCTGGGGACAGAAAGCCGCCCAATGGTCACATGTCTGAGGACTCTCGCATTTTTCCAGGACAGAAAGGGAGTGATTCTGGCCCACTCATTTGAACACAGCAGAGCTGGCAGCCTCCCTACACAGGCAGTGTGTTTCAGCATCACCCCTGCAACTCACCCTCCCATTCCTTCCCCACCCTCACCTGCGCCTCCAAACAAGGACAGTGGCTCAATATACAAAGCTTAGATATGCAGTGGCTCGCGCTCACTTGCTCTCTCTCTCTTTTTAGCTTCTGTTTGGAAGCTGTTTTATCACTTCTGGTTCCCTTTCAGAGCACCCAGCAAAGGTTGCCTTTTTAGGGATGATGGTGTTTTCTCCTGGGAAATTGGTTTTGCCACCTCTGTACTGTGTGATCTTGAGTAATGAAAAGAGCTCCTCAGTTCTGGGCAGTGTTTTTCACAGTTCCTGGTGCCCTTTCACACGCATCATCTCATCTCCCGAAACCCTGTGGAGGAGGCAGTATGGTGTGCCCGTTTGATAGATGATAAAGCTGAGGTTGGGAGGGGAGAGGTTTTCAGAGTTGTGGTTTCCAGAGCCCGCAGAGGTGTTTGTGCAGGGCTGATGCTCAGTATTTAAGCACATGGGTCCAGAGACGGCCAGGGATTTGCATTTGGTCACATAGCAGGGTATTATCACCAAACTCTCCAGAGCCAGTCAGCAGGTGATCCTTTCTTTCCCAAACATTGACTTTCTAAGAAAACTTTACTTCCACAAACAGGCTCAGTCTTAGGTTTGAATTTATCCATATGGTTTGTATGTGGGAAACTCTTTCCTTCCCACTGCTGGACAGGATTCTCCACCTCATTCACGTTGGGTGGCATTTTGGATGGGCTCCTTCCTCCTTGTAGGGGCTCTCCTGTGCATTGGAGGAGGTTAAGTGACCTCTACCCGTTAGATGCTAGTAGCACCCGCTAGCCCTGACAACCCAAAATGTCTCCAGACGTGGCCAAATATCAAGGCAGGATAGGGTGAGGGAAAATCATCCTGGCTGGGAACTGCAGCGTTAGATGACCTCAGTATGTGAGGCCACCAGAATGCACTGCCCAGTCTACTGCAAATGGCTGTTTGACTCCTTTCCACTGTGGGATTACGATAGGTGATACTGCGATGACCATCCTTGTGCGAGTCTTTTGGGGGAATCTAAGCATGTGTTTCTGCCATGTAGGCACCTAGGAGGGACTCGCTAGGTCATAGGATGTGCATAGGTTTAGCTTTATGGGCTCTGCCACAACATTTTCCAAAGTAGTAGTACCAGTTCTCACTCTCCCAGCCACATAGGAGAATTTCAGTTGCTCCCAATCCTCATGAGTCTTCAATCTGAACTCTAATTTTTTAAAGGTTGAGGCCCAACTCTATTTTGGTGTTCCCACTACCTGACATAGTAAATCACAGAAGACACCAGTTATTAAGTGAGCACAGGCATGTGTGCTGGCCTTCTGCTTCAGTGTCCCACAATCCCGATGTCACAGCACTCGGCTCTCACCATCAGGAGGCAGTTACCCCTCAAGGCCTGCTCTTTCCCGTGTCCCCAGTCCCCAGCAACCACAGCAGCTCATGAGCTCTGGGGATGAGGCCGCGTTTTCACATTCTTGGTGAGTTTCGTATCCTGACACAGCTGTCAAAGCCAAGTGCCATCGCTGTGTGATTTCAAAGGGTTACTGAATTGTTTTCAAGCTGTCATTCTAACAAGACTTGTCTGTCAAATGATGATGTGTTTTTCCTTTTATGCTGCGGCTGTATTTTCACAGCTTACTGGGACTCTTTTTTTTTTTTTTTTTTTTGAGATGGAGTCTTGCTCTGTCACCCATGCTGGAATACAGTGGCATGATCTCGGCTCACTGCAACCGCCGCCTCCTGGATTCAAGTGATTCTCCTACCTCAGCCTCCTGAGTAGCTGGGATTACAGGCATGCACCACCATACCTGGCTAAGTTTTGTATTTTTAGTAGAGACGAGGTTTCGCCGTGTTCGTCAGGCTGGTCTCGAACTCCTGATCTCATGATCCACCTGCCTGACTCTTTTTAAGAATATGTTTAACTCTTCCAGCTCTTCTGCACATTCCTTAAATGTTATGCATCTTGAAGGCAGGCACTGTGTCCTCGCTGGTTTTTTAAGCACATGTCTCACCATGGATCATTGTCATCATTATTGTTGCTGCAATAGTCATCACCATATTGCTCATCTATGACACTTTATATTTTCAGAGTATTTTACCATGTTACCTTGTTCAAGCCTCTCCATAAGTCTTTTTTATTATCATATATTTTTTAGAGGCAGTGTCTGGCTCTGTTGCCCAGGCTGGAAGGCAGCAGTACAATTATAGCTTACTGCAGCCTCAAACTCCTGGGCTCAAGCGATCCTCTTGCCTCAGCCTCCCAAGTAGCTAGGAGCTACAGGTCCACACCACCACACCCAACAAATTTTTTGTCGTCTTTTTGTAGAGAGAAGGTCTTAACACATTGCCCAGGCAGGCCTCAAACTTCTGGTCTCAAAGGATCCTCCTGCCTCAGCCTCCCAAAATGCTTGGATTTCAGGAGTGGACCACATTTCCTGGCCCTTCCAATAAGTCTTGAAACACAGGCAGAGTGGTGAACATCCGCCTTTTACTGATGAAGAAATGGAAAGATGCTGAGCTGAGACTCAGCCACGGGACAGTACTCATCACTGGCAGAATCAAGTCCCATCAACTGCATTAATTCGGATGCTCATGTAGAAAGTACCATTTTTCAAACCACAAATTCAGATATGTAAAAAACTGACCTTTTTTCCCTACAATTGACTTCAATCTCTCATTCTACCCAAAGATGGAAATTTTAATCAAGTCAATGGAGTCATTTCTAGTTTTTTTCCTTGATCATTTCAGGTTTAAGCTCACCATTTTAGATTCCCTCACCCGCACCCCAGGGTGACACCTATGTTTGGAGGGGCTTATGTTGAGACAGCCAAGCATGAAGGAGTGGCCGGAGAAACTCTGGCCTGCACACTGGGAGAATGGGGTGGAGTCACTGAAGTTCACGCCCTTGGCAGGAGGAGGAGCCTGTTCTCTCCTGTTCCGGACTGGAGCCTGGGATTCAGCCTGAGAGGCGGGAAGCCCACTAGCAGGACTGTGATTTTGCAGAGTCCCTGTTTCCCGTTTTTTCCTTTTCACCCAGTAAACCCTGCCCGTCTCACCCTTCAAAGTGTGAGCCTAATTTTTCATGGTTGTGTGACAAGGACCCCATTTTTAGCTAAGGTGAAAGTCCTACAGCAATGTTAGGTGGAGGCAGGAAGAGTGTCTGTTTTCTGCCCTTTGGCATTCCTCCCGGCTGGCTCCGGCAGCTGACGTGTGAGTCCCACTGGACTCTGGTTGATGCACTCTCCCTTCCCGGGCAGGCTTGTCTTAGACTGACCCACCCTTATGGTACTTCCTCGCTTTCCTCAAGGGCTTGGGAAACTTACAGATGCCCCCTGAGTCTCTCTGGGGCCACAGAGACAGGAGCTCACAGGCCTGCTGGTGCCGCCATATTTGTAGGGAAGAAAACCTCCAGGGCCTTGCTGGTCACTTGTGATCAAGTCTATAAACTCATCAAGTGGTGTTGCTCTCTTCCTCACCACCAGGTCTTGGTTGACAGAGGGAAGGGTAGGGAATATGTCCTCTCAACTGACAACCTTGTTTTTCTCTCCAAATCCCCCTTATCCACTTAGCCTGTGGAACCATGTCATTTTAAGCTCTATAACATGAATCTGAAAGGGTTCTTATTTTTCCTTTATTGAAATATACTGCCTCTTAAATCATCATTCACCCTTCCTAAATGTTATTTATGTTTATATATTGTTGATGTGTGTGGCATATTATTGTTTAGGATATAAACATTGGCTTCTGCCCTTCCTCTTGATACGTTATTATCTCAGTTGAAACTCTAAAGCCTGTATTTTGAGGTCGTCAACCTAAGAATCCTTCCTCTTGACATTGGTTGCTGTGGCCTCTCTTTTCAGAGGCAGAAAGTTCAGTTTGCACCCCAAATGGTAGAAAGAATCTTTGGGCAAAAGCTGTGGAGTCCTGATAAGCAACAATGAGGAAGGGGCCCCAGGTTGAGGAGGACCTCAGGTGGGAAAGAACACCAGAGATGCTAATCACAAAAAATCCAAGGGTACAACAACCTCCTTCTGTATGTAGCCCCTTCCAGCTCAACTGTATAAAACTTCCTTCCAGCTTCTCCCTCTTTGCAGACAGCTTTCTTCCTGATGTGCTTCCCATTGCAATCTTTTTTTTTTTTTTTTTTGAGACGGAGTCTTGCTCTGTGGCCCAGGCTGGAGTGCAGTGGCTGGATCTCAGCTCACTGCAAGCTCCACCTCCCGGGTTCATGCCATTCTCCTGCCTCAACCTCCCGAGTAGCTGGGACTACAGGCGCCCGCCACCTCGCCCGGCTAGTTCTTTCTGTATTTTTTTAGTAGAAACGGGGTTTCACCATGTTAGCCAGGATGGTCTCGATCTCCTGACCTCGTGATCCACCCGTCTCGGCCTCCCAAAGTGCTGGGATTACAGGCTTGAGCCACCGTGCCTGGCCTCCCATTGCAATCTTGCAACGTTTTTTCATACTTTCTCTAATAAATCTGCCTTTCTTTACCTATAACTGCCTTGGTAAATTCCTTTACCTCCCATGACACTGGCTCTGGATACATGCTACCCTTGACAAAAGCAACTTCTTAGAAATTATCAAACACAGAGATTAATAGACATACATACCCTGACTACAGTACCAATGCAAAGGAAAAGGTGGAACAAGGATTTAGCCCTGCTGCGAAATAAAAGACAATTTCAGAGAAAGCTATTCCTTAGGTTATTTTAGGAGGCTCGTATGAGTGTTGAGAAACACCCAACAGTCTATCTCATGGTGACTGTAATAGGAATAATGAATGAAAATAATTGATATATTGCTATCTCCCCTCTGGGTGCCCGGGGCTTTGCATACTCACATACCCTTCTCATGAGATAGCAGAGCTGCTATTATTTCTGTTTCACAGGCAACTTGAAGGAACTTGAAGACCCCACAGAGAGGCAGTAGCAGAGTCAAGGTTGGACCTGTCTATCAAGGCATACCTCAGATTTAGGACCTCCCTCCTGGAAACCCCCAGAAGCCTGGGCTCAGGAATCTTTTCAGTTGTCTCTCTGCCACTAAAGGGCGTGCATTTTGACTCCCTTTTATCGTAACTGCTCAAAGTGTCTGCTTTCAAGCTGAAATTCCCATGGGCAGTGTGGTTTTATTGTTACTTTTTTAAAAAGTTAATATACTCAAAAAAGTAAAAGAATATTCAGAGGGCTGGGTGTTTACCTCCAGTGACCTGGCCCCTTCATCCCAGGGCAGTCTTAGGAGAGACTTGGAAAACAGGGTAGGAAGAACCAGCAGCAAAACTTCCCAATCATGTTCTCAGGAGCCCCAGGGGTTTCTCAGTATTAAGGAACTTCAGAGCCATGTGGGAAGTTGGTGAGAAATGACCATTCGCAGGCCTCACCTCATAGCTTTTGACTCTGTGGCTCTGGAGTGGGGCTGAGAGGTTAGGTTTTTGACAAGCTCCTTATTGTGACTTCAGTGAGGGAGGTTTGCAGACAGACCCTCTGTGGACTTCTGCACAAATCTCCCCTTCCTGCCAAGTAACAGCTCGGAGGTTGAGTTGGGGAAGGGTGCTCTGGATTCTGAACTCGCTTTGAAGC
The DNA here is from genome assembly GCF_001698545.2 of Rhinopithecus bieti. Lineage (NCBI taxonomy): Eukaryota > Metazoa > Chordata > Mammalia > Primates > Cercopithecidae > Rhinopithecus > Rhinopithecus bieti. The sequence goes on from NW_016808980.1 coordinate 2,150,682, forward strand.
AGCTTGGTGTAGTGGGACCTGGGGTCGAGTATGAGCCTTATTGTAAGCAAGTCTGTGCAGCTCCTCTGAGCCTCTGTTTTATCCCTCGTAAATCAGGAACTCACCCATTCATTTCCACAGCCAGCCATCGGGAGGGCATTTGTGCCAGGCTTTAGGTAAGCTTTGGGAATTCAGCAGTGAGCCCACCTCCCTTCATCCCCCACCCCACCAAGGAGCTCACTGATGGGGGTAGGGAAACAGAGAAGCCAGCTTGTAGGTAAGCCCAACGGAGGCTGGGGAGCCCAGAGGAAATGCTTTGTACAGTCACAGAAGGCTTCCCTGAAGACCTGGGGCTGAAGTTGAAACCTGAAAGACCTGAGAGTGAGCTGAGCCTGGGAGAGCCAGTGTGCCAAGCAGAGGGAACATTCTGGAATGGAGTGTCAACCATCTTCTGCTTTTCCAGAAGTGGGCAGCAGGGAAGGAGGAGGAGATGGCTATAGCGTATGTGTCCCACAGCATCTGCCTTGATGGCCCTCAGAGGAGGGTCCAGGCACCTTCCCAGAGACCTTTACATCCGTGGGAAGTGGAAGGCTATAGTCCGCCTGCAGGACGCTATCCACTGACACTGGCCAGAGCTTACCCTTTGTCAGGCCCCGTGCTGGGTGTTTTACGCAGACATGATGCACTGTCACATCAACTTTGTGGGGAGAGACTATTCTTTTAGAGAGGAAGAAATTGTGGCTGAGAAAGATTAAGCCACTTGCCTGGGTCTCACAGCCCCTGAACAGGGAAGATGGGGCTGTGTCTGACTCTGAAGTCCCTGCATGTGACTTCAAGTCTCATCTTGAGACAGAGCCATGTCAGCTATTTTAACAGAAACATGGTTTTCAGAATCCCAGTATCAGCATCACAGGGCAGAGCACAGAAGGGTGAGTGTAGGGCTCAGGGACAATGCTTCATCATCAATCCCGAGCTGCTTCTCCCCATCCTGGGGCTGGAACCAGAAGGCCCCATGGAGAGGTCAGGTGATTGTTGGCTCTGGTTGGGCTGGGGCAGAGCTACCGACCAGGTGACTTCAGGACACTTTGGTGCTCAGAAGACTGGCTTAGGAGGGAGGCTATGGGCACATGAGTCCAGCTGCTCCTAGGACCGGCCGCTGGATCCCAAACCCTTCAGGACCTCATCCTATGTCACCTTTTTCTCAGCTGTTGCCATCTGGCTGCACCTTCTTCTGCATCTTCCTGCACTGCAGAGCACCCCCCTCCCAAAAAAAGCAGTTTCCCCAATTCCTTTGCACCTGACATTTGAGATGCAATTCTGCTCCTCCAGCTGAGGGTGGTGAGGCCAAGGTCGTCCCCCTGCTGCATCAAGCTTTTCCATTCTGCACTGCAGTGACCAGCCATTAGCTTTGTGGGAGACAAGGGGTCTCTGCGTTGGTGAGGGCTTCCTGATTGCAGGGTCACAGCTTCTGCTGCGTGTTCTAGAAGCTAACAGTTTCAGCAGCCTCTGAGTCTCTGTCTTCCTGATGGAGGCAGATGTGCCAGATTCCTGGCAGGCCAGTTCTGCCGTGTTTTTGCGCAGACCCAGTCCAGAGCCTGCTCCTCATGAACTTCCAGTGGCTTTTGTAAGCACCTGATGCCTTGTGCTAATTTCTTTCCTTTCTAGAATAAGCAAAGCAACAGTTCTTTGTTCTTGTAAGTGAACCCAGATGACTTAGATCATGCCTGTAATCTTTACAACGTTGATTCCTTCTTACAGGTGAGAAAACTCAGGCCTAGAGTATTTCAGCATCTGTTGGAGGTCACACTAATTGTCAGTGTCAGAACCACAATCCAAAGCCAGATCCCTATCCCCTACCTTGTCCCTCCCCACCTAACCCTCTGAGGATGTGACTTGTCACTGGGGTGAGAGTGTGGTCTGCAGCTCTGTATCTGACTTGCAAATCATAAAATGTGTTCTGCTTGTGTGCTGAATTAATTGAAGCCCTGGTTCTTGTTTGTTTCAATGGTGTGATTGAAACAACGATGATGATTCTCCCTTGGGGTCTATCAGATAAAGTGGCTGTGATTGACAGGCCCTGTACCCACACAGTGTCTCCACAGAGCCTGCAGAGTGGGTGGCCCACACTCCTGATCCTCATCCCTGGCCTGGAGCATAAACAGGGGACTTTTCTCCTTCCTGAAAAGCAGAATGGTACAGAGGGCTCCACCATTCATCAGGCACCCATTAAGGCCAGGTACTTGGTCCCTGGGACATACATGCCATCTTGCAATATCCCCTTGCAGTGAGGACACCCATCACCCTTGTACAGATCAAGAAACTTCGTTCTGTAAGGTCACAGTGTAACTGCCCAACAAGTTCTCCTTGCTCATTGCCCAGACGAAGCTGATTTATTAACACAGGGATATTGCAATTGAGAGAGTGTAATACATGAAGAGCTGGCTAAATAGGGGATTGGAGTTTTGTTATTACTCACATTAGCTTCCCTGAAAATTTGGGGACTAGGGTTTTTCAAAGATAGTTTGGGTGGTCAGGGGCTAGAGAATGGGTGCTGCTGATTGGTTGGGCATGCAATCATGGATGCTGCTGATTGGTTGGGCATGCAATCATGGATGCTGCTGATTGGTTGGGCATGCAATCATAGGGGTGTAGAAAACAGTCCTTGAGGCTGAGTCCACTTCTGGGTGGGGGCCACAGGCCATGTTGAGTCAAGAGTTGCTGGTCCTAGTGGGGCCATCTGGTCCTCAGAAATGCAAAAGCCTGAGAAGACATCTCTAAAGGCCAATCTTACGTTTTACAATGATGATGTTATCTGCTGGAGTTATTGGGGAAGTAACAAATCTTGCAATGGCTGGAATAATGACTGGTCATCACTTAACCACAAATTCAGGCCCTTCTCATCCTCCTAACCTTGGTGGTCTTTCATTAGTGTTATAAAGGAGATTCGTTTTTTGGGAAGGGCTATTATCATTTAAACTAGAAACTCAATTTCTCCCAAAGTTAGCTTGGCCCACACCCAGGAACAACCAAGGATGGTTTGGAGGTTAAACGCAAGATGGCGTTGGTTAGGTCAGATCTCTTTTGAATCATAATTTTCTCACTGTTATAAGTTTTGCAAAGGTGATTTCAACAGTTAATAATCAGTGCAAGGTGGGGCTGTAGTTTTGACCTGCGTGGCCTCTGAGAATATAGGAAAAAACAAACTCAGTTTCTCCTATACTTGGCTCTTACAACACAAAAGTCTTCTGACACCAAATGTATCTGGGTTTACCCCCACACAGCAAGCAAATAACCAGTTCTGCAGTGGACACCACGTATGTGTCCTCTAATTCAATTCAATTCCCACACTACCTGGAGATAGTGTCAGATTGCACAGGTTGAGGGCTGAGTCCCCCAAGACTGCCCCTGCCTCACTTCGATACCAATTGCAAGCCCCTGGTTGTTTTACCTTTGTTTGCGATCAACTGGCTAAATTGAGATTTCCCTCCCCCTTAGATTTGATTAATTTGCTCGAGTAGCCCACACATCTCAGGGAAACACTTCCTTATGTTTACTCTTACAGGTAGTTAGATTGGCATGAGTGGGGCAGGAGAAGGCTCTCCCTGTACCCACTAGGAATGTCAGGTGATGGTCTGATGATTATCACACCGCCTCTCTAAAAATGATCATTTGCAGCCGCAGGGAGAGACGATCTCCTGATGATCCACAGCTATTGACATTAAAAGTGTTAATTGAATATAGACGCCAGGGAGAAGAAACTTCCTGGGCATGCTCACGAGACAAGTTGGCAAAGTATGATGTTCTGGGAGCTTACCACTGAGAAAGGGAAGAAAGCCTCAGATGGACATGCGGACAACTTCCTAAACACACTGCACATGCTCAGTTCCCAAGGGTAAGGAGAACACCGCACGCATGCCTAAGGAAAGAATCATGGGAAAGAGGCAAGCCTAGAAAGTGCTAGGATGGGCCGGGCACAGTGGCTCACACCTGTAATCCTAGCCCTTTGGGAGGCCGAGGCGGCTAGATCACGAGGTCAGGAGATGAGATCATCCTGGCTAACACGATGAAACCCCGTCTCTACTAAAAATACAAAAAATCAGCCGGGCCTGGTGGCGGGCGCCTGTAGTCCCAGCTACTCGGGAGGCTGAGGCAGGAGAATGGTGTGAACCTGGGAGGTGGCTCTTGCAGTGAGCCAAGATCGTGCCAATGCACTCCAGCCTGGGTGACAGAACTCCATCTCAAACAAAAAAAAAGTGTTAGGATGGAAGTTAAATGCTCTCTTCTCTCTTTGACCTTCAGGCGCCCTCTTGGATCTCTTCTAAGTGAACTTTCCTTGCTTTCCTGTTCTAAAGCCTTTTTAAAGAAACTTCCACTCCTGCTCTGAAACTTGCCTTGGTCTCTTTGCTTTACGCACATCAGTCGAATTCTTTCTTCTGAGGAGGCAAGGATTGAAGTTGCTGCAGACCCCTACAGATTTGCCGCCAGTAACTTGGGGTAACTCTGATCTCTTCTACCTCTAACATTACCAGTGTGTTACAAAGGATATTACAAGGGATACAGATAATGAGATGCCGAGGGTGGAGTATAAGGAAGGGGTGTGGAGCTCTCAGGTCCTCTCCAGGCACCACCCTCCAGGAACTTCCATGTGTTCAGCTCTCTGAAGCACCCTGAACCCGGTCCTTGTGGGGTTTTATGGAAGCTTCATTATGGAAGCATGATTTATTACCTTCTTGGCCTTGGTGATCAACTCAACTCAACATTCAGCCCCCTCCCCAAAGGTCCAGTTGGGTGGAGCTGAAACTGTTAACCCTCTAATCACATGGTTGGTTCCCCCTGGCAACCAGCCCCATGGATAGTCTGTCCAGGTTCCCCCTGCCATCAGTCAACTCATTAGCATACAGAAAGCCACTCATCCTCTTGGAGATCCCAAGGATTTGGGGAGTTGTATACCAGGAAACAGGGGTTGATGGGTCTGACTCTTCTCTTCACCTGCTTCAGGGCAAGGCAAGGCTTGACTTAGGCCTGGACAAGCACCACATTCCATCCCCTGATTACAGAGATTCCATGGCGGGGAGTGGTGGGTAGCATGTGATCCAAACAGAGGAGGCTTGGTTCTGCCTCTTCTCTTGAACTTTTAGGAAAGAGAAAACCCATTCTTTCCATTGGACTTAAAGACATAAGCCTGGGGCTGCTGGAGTTACCATAGTCAACTCCTGTCAGAGAATGAAACCTGGGGCAGGCAGAGCCAAAAGGAGAGAAAAGACTGATTCCTGGGATTCTTGACGACATTGTTCACAATGCTGGATCCAGCCCCAACTGAAACCATTGTGAAACTGTCTCCACAGGGTTGACAATTGCATCCTGGGTTCTGGACAGAAATAGGGTTATAATTAAGTATTCATCAGGCTGCCCTTTGGCCCACTCACTTGTTACTAAAAGTCACTTAGCGCTAGATACTGACCATTTGCATACCCATTGTTCCTATAGACGGGATCTTGGACATTACAATCATAAGACTTTTATTTAACTCAGATGTATTTCAGACCTGAATTCCAGCAACCAGTTTGAAGGCCCCAGAGAAGAAACAAAACCGGCTTTGCAAAATTATAGCTGAGGAAATGATGACAGTGAAAGAGATCAGACCTAACCGACTCCGTCTTGCTTCTAACCTTTAAGCTGTCCTTGCTCATTCCTGGGCAGAGGCTGAACTAACTGTGGGAAGGAATTCAGTTCATGGTTTGACTCTGAAACAAAATACATAACAGCCTTTTCCCGAAAAGACCTGCTTCTTGCCTGGGGTCTAGTTTGCCTTTCTAGGACTAACAAATCAACTACAAGATTAGAAATCACAGTTTAGGGCTCATGCAGCCTCTGGCTCCAAGAGTCTTAATTTCCCCAAATTGCTCCCGGGGAAAACATCACTATTGTAAAGCCTAAGATCAGTGCTTGAGAGATTTTGCAGCCCCTGCCCTCCATGAATCAGCTGACACTACGCAGACCAGTATGGCTCAACCAGTTCTGCCATCCCACCCAGGAACAGAAGACAGCAAGAAGACCTCCTTTCGACCCCCTGTGATTCCATCTGCAGCCTGACTAATCAGCTCTCCCCACTTCCCAAGCCCCTAACTGCCAAATTATCTTTAAAAACTCTGATCCCCAAATGCTTAGGGAGACTGATTTGAGTAATAACAAGGCTCTGGTCTCTTGCACAGCCAGCTCTGTGTGAATTACTCTCTCACCATTGCAATTCCCCTGTCCTGAGAAATCGACTCTGTCTAGGCAGTGGGCAAGGTGAACCCACTGGGCGGTTACAGAAAGGGATCCACATGAGAATACAGCTTCTTCCTCTCCCTCACCCATGACTTCCCCCTGCACTCCTCGACCAATTAACAATATCCGCACTTTGGCACGCTCCAAAACCTGTACTCCAGATTCCTTGGGGAGATGGAGTTGAGGTTTTCTCCCATCACCTCATTCAATGACCCTATGATGAAACGTCTTTTTCTGCTGCAACCTGGTGTCTTGGTGTCTGGACTGGTTGTATGCGTAGGGCAACGAACCTATTATGGTTATAGTCACCTCTCCCTGAGTTTCTCAGTTATGCCCAGCGATGAATTCCTCACTTTTCTGCAGCCAGTTAGAGGTGGCACCTTAGTCCCTTTAATTTCACTATATCCTGGCTGCTGTGCAGCTCTTTTTTCCAGATTTGCCCAATGTTCTACCCACCAAACTAAGCTGCCCCCGACAGATGGCTTAAGCCTGGATTAAACTAAGCTACTAACAGCTGAATTCCTCCGGAGTGGCCAACCTGGCCTCTCTTGTGTGACAGACACTCAAGATTCAACCAGTGACACCTCTTTTATTTCTCCAAATTCACTTAAGGTCCAGTGTCACCCTCTTGGAGATCTCTCTGCCCGCTTTCCTGGATTATCTCTGAGCCTTGGGGCATGGCGGGAAGGTGACCTAAGCAGCAGACAGCTGCACTGAGATTTGAAGGATGAGTTTGCATTCATCTTGTTACAGAACCAAACTTGGGTCCACCCACCTGGTGCAGCAAAGCCAAACTCTGACATCAGGATTTGCGGGCGAGAGACAGTGAGGGCACCAGGCAAGGGGAATGAGGCAGTCAATGCCTAAGACCTGAATTTCCCCATGGCTTACATTGAAAGTATTTTTCCAGGCGAGGAGACAGAATTATAGGCAAAGTCATAAATCGACACATGGAAGTTGCACATTGGTTTAACGTAAAAGAACAAAGCATCTCCAGCAGGGCCTACAAGTCAAAGGTGAATTCAAAGATTCTTTGATTTGTGTTTGGTTAAGGAAGCAAAAGTTTGTCTAAAAACTTGGGGTCAACAGAAAGGAATGTTAAGCTCTGGGCTCTGAACATGACTTCCTCCAGGCCTCTCGGGCAGAAATTTAAAACAAAGAATGGGAGAGTCACCATTCAGTGCTTGGTTCCTTCTTATCTGATGTGTCTGTGTCAGCAGACAGCATCTTCCATGTGATGGGGTCTGGATTTCTGAAAAACAATTCAGGGACATATATGACGATGTAATCTTTAATTTCTATAGGGAACTGAACATTTTGTGGCTCTAACTTCCTGGGCTATTATTTTAAGCTATTATTTATTACCTTCTCACTTACCAGGTTGCTCATTTAATTTTCAAAGCTAGTGAGGTGTCTGGAATTTCCCTTGAAGGAACTCAAGATTTTCCTTTCTTTCCATGCCTGGGGGTGTCCAGCAGGCTCCTAAGAGGGGTCCTTGCTCGTCACATTTTATCAAAGAGAGCAGGAGGAGTGCATTTCAGGGGAATCGTCAGCTTGTGTGAAGGCAGACACAAATGAGAGGGCAGGGGAAATCGCTGGGAGTTTGAAGGTAGCGTGCAGGGAGTCCAACAGCATTTTAAAAAGATTTTCCACTAAAATATAAACACAGAGACAAGTGTGCATGGCATAAGTACAAAGCTCGATGAATTCTTACCAAGAGAATACATCCAGGTCACACACATATGGATCCAGAAACGGAACACAATCAGGAACCCGTGAATCTTCAGGTCCCTTTCCAGTCACCGTGTGTCCCAGGGCAATGTCTATCCTGATTTCCCACACACACTTCAGGGTGTAATTTTGCCTACTTTTAACCTTCATGGAAAGGGAACCAAATAACTTGTGCTCTCTAGTGCCTGATTTCTCTCATTCAACACTGTGAGATACGTCCTTATCAACACCACACACATAGCTGTACGTCGTTTTCTCTCATTGCTATAAGGCAGGGGTCAGCAAACTTTTTGTAAAGAGTGACAGTAAACCTTTGAAGCATCACTGGTCCTTTGATCTCTGTCACAACTCAACTTTTCTGTTATGACATGAAAGCAGCCATAGGCAATATTTAAACCAATGAATGGAGCTGAATTTTTATGAATAAAATTTTGTAAGTTTCATTCATCGAATGAACTTTATTTTGTAAATAAAGTTTCGATGAATGAAACTTTATTTACAAAAATTGGCAGCCTGGATTACAAACATAGTTTGCCAACTCCCTGCTCTATAGTATACCATTGTGAATATACCACGGTTTATTCATCTGGTCTCCTGATGAACTTCAAGGTAGGCTTTAGTTTGGGACTAATTACACACAGTGCTGCCATGAACATTCTAGTCCGTGTGTTTGGTGAACGTGTCCACATTTCTGTTGGGTATGTTCCAAGAGGTAGGATTGCTGGGTTGAAACTTATACATCTGTTCAGCTTTAGAAGATGCTGCCAAAGAGTTTTGCAAAGTGGTGGTACCAGGTAAATCTTTCCCTCCCCATGACCAGCAGTGGATGCGTGTTCCACTTGCTTCACTTCCTTGCCAGTGTGTGATGTTTTCACCTTAACCTTTCAGGTGGATATGTCCTTGTATCATTTCATGGTTTTAATTTGCATTTCCCTGATAAATAATGAAACTGAGCAGTTTTTCATATGTTTACAGCCATTTGGGGTATTGTCTTTGTGAAGTGCCTGTTCCAGTAACATTTGATGCCTTTAACTGGCATAAATTACATTCTGCCTTGAAGATAAATCTGGCAGTCCCCTTTGGAGTGTTTGGTCTTCTTTCTTATCTAAACTCAGGAGCTTTTAAGGGACGATGTTGTGCATATGTTACTACTTTTTCTTTAATACCAGAATCTAGTGTGAGATGTTTGCCCTCTCAATGTCTGTTTCAGGTTCTTTTTCCCCTTGAGAAATTTTGATCTTGTCCTTGCATGTGTCACTAACTGTTTTGAAATTCGAGATCCAACAGGCCTAAACTTTCAGAAATCAGGGCTTCATAGAGTTTAGAAGGTGGGAGCCTTTCTGAGCCTCAGGCAAAGAGGGTTTGAGGATATACACTGAGTACATCACTGAACAGGCCATCACTGAACTTGAACTTGACATCACTGAACCAGCCCAGGCATCTGAGTTTAGGTGTGAGAGTAACCTCATTCCTCTATCTTCCCTCTCTTCTTGCTCTGGGTCCTGAAGATCCTCAATGAATAATGGTAAATTATATTAGTCAGAGGAGAGAAAATTTTCAAATGGGTCAGGTTGAGAAGAAATCTGGCTGGGCAAAGAAAATTAATTAATAATAGTAAATATAATTTGGCAGATTCTGAAATAGCTTACAGTATTAGTCCATTTTCATACTGCTCGAAGAAATACCTGAGACTGGGTAATTTATAAAGTAAAAGAGGTTTAATGGACTCAGTTCCACATGTCTGGGGAGGCCTCACAATCATGGCAGAAGGTGAAGGAGGAGCAAAGGCACATCTTACATGGCGGCAGCAAGAAAACATGTGCAGGGGAACTGCCCTTGATAAAACCATCAGATCTCATGAGACTTATTCACAATCACGAGAACAGCACAGGAAAATCCATCCCCATGACTCAGTTACCCCCCACTGGGTCCCTCCCACAAAACATGCAAAACATGGGGATTATGGGAGTTACAATTCAAAATGAGATTTGGGTGAGAACACAGCCAAACCATCTCACTTTGTGTGTGTGTGTGTGTGAGAGAGAGAGAGAGATTGAGAGTTGAGAATGTGACTGATAACTGTGGTATAACTATAGACTCTGCAATGCATATAAAGCCTGTTTGCCTGTGGTCTGGCCTGATACACAGTCTATAAAAAAACAAATAGTTTAGCAACCCCAAACTAATTTAGAGTAATTTGAATCTTTATTGGAACCTTCTGAATGGCATATCAAGGAAGGAACTCATCCATAATACATAATAAAACCTCTTTTTAAAAGTTCTTTTCCAATTCTTCTTTCTTCAATACACAATAGCTGCTATGAAGCTATTTTCTGTTCTTCATTTCCACATTTAAACAACATGAAACAAACAAAAACCTATCTCTAATCCAACCTTTGTGGGCTCTTTCATTTTTGATTCCTCTTTCTTATTTCCCTAAATCTATTCTTCTCTCCCCTAGTAGTTTTAGTTTTCTCCTTTTCCACTGTAACTCCCACGAGTCCTTCCTTGTCTTATCTCCCTTATTGACTATCTCAATCAATAAAGAAAAGGTCCAGTAATCAATCAGACAGGATTCCTTCTCAGAGGGTGAAAGACAAGAGAAAAGACAAAGCTGGTAGGATTTTCTCTGGTATTTAAGGTAAAAGAGGATATGACTACTGTCTTGCATATCTTCATCCTTGCCACCCATAGGTTCTGGATCCATGTAAGCAAATTTGTTTTTGCACTTTTTAAAAAACAAAAATTAAGTTGCTTTTAGAGGAGACATCTCTTATTTGAGCCTCACAAGTAAGGACAATGAGTCAGTGACCACCATGGACACTTATATTTGGTGCTTCCACTTACCAAGGACTCGTCATGGGACAAGTATGGCACAGGTGAGTGTCGTGGGGGTCCATAAGAACCCTCCCAGATTGGATTATTTTCCCAGGAGCACTCATAAGATTCAGCATATAGTTGTGCACATGGCTATGACTTTTGTAGTGAAAGGATACAGAGCAAAATCAGTACATGGAAAAGGCACTGAGAACTAAGTACAGAAGAAGCCAAGTGGAAGCTTACAGAGCTCTCTCCCACTAGAGCTGCCCAGGACACACAGGATTTCCTTAGCAATGAATTGGAACACCACCTGTGAACTGCTCATTAGAGACTCAGTGTCCAGAGTTTTTACTGGGGGCTGGTCACATAGATACCACCTGCCTGGGATGTGACAACATTCCCAGAAGGAAAGCAGGTGTCCAGCATAAACCATGCTGTTTGTGCAAAAGGTTTAGTCACAGTGGACTATTCTGGTCAGGAAGTGGTGGGAACTTTCTTGAAATCCACCTTCCCAGATGCCAGCCCCAGGCCGAGCCCTGCAGTCAGGCCTGCCGTGGTGACTGGCTTTTGCACAGTGGGACATTTAAAGTTAATGAACCTTCCCAGCAACCCCAGGAGGCTGTACAATCATTATTCCCATTTGGAGAAAATGAAACTAAGGCGTATAAAGTGTGGAGAACTTTTCTGCTGAGAGCTAATAAGTGGTAAAACCTAGACATGGCTTATATGAAATTACAGACCATGTTGTTTCCATCATGCCATACTGTCTCTTCATTATTCCATTATTTCAATATTGAAGTATTTGATAGCTAACATTCCTGGGTCTTTCCTATGGGGCAGCCATTGTTTTAAATGTTTTTCCTACAACAGTTTATTTAAGCCTCACCCTATGAGATCATGCATTATTGCTGTCCTGACTTTACAGATGAGGAAACTGAGGCACAGAGATTTTAAAATGTACACAAGGTCATAATAATCGTGGCCACATGCTGGGTGCTACTGATATCCCAACTCATGTTCCTCCTGCCTTTATTTATTGGCTCTGCTGGGCGGCTTCTCATGGGTAACCTCTGTACAGAAAAGATCAATTAGAGATGAATCTTAATAAAGAAAGGCAGTTTACGAAGACAATAAAACACTCCAGGAGGCAAGGCCAATAAAAGAGTCCAGGAATTCAGCAGAAAGTGAGACCAACTGCTTCCAGCAGAGACAACTGGCAACTCATTCGAGTCCAGAAAGAGGAGAGCAAGCGAGACTCCAGCCTCAGCTTCCATGACCTTCCAATACAGAGTACCCTGCTCTGTTAGGTGGAAACCTGTCCTGTGGAACTTCTTCCTCACTCTCCCCCAAACCTACCCTTGTCCAACCCTAGCCCCCATCCATTAGAGGAAGGTATTTACTGAGGGAATAGGGACTCCTTGGAATTTTTGTCCCAGAAAAGATGTAGACCCAGCTGAGGTTGCAGACGCTAAGAATTTATCCAAGCCCAGAGTTGCAAACTCGTGTCTCTAGCACATGGGTACGTGCAGGTTTCAATAGGGAAGCAAGAGAGAAGGCCACGTGGCCAGAGGACTGCTCCTGGATCCACTGAGCCACTGTCATTGTTGGGTCTTGCTTCTGTGGGCCATGCAGTCACGCACGCTGTACCTGCCGTAAAGTGATATGGTTGGTAAAACATGCCTCTCCCACGCCCCCTGAAGAAAGTCAACAGCTAGAGGTTGACTGTGTAGATTCTAGAAAGTAATGTTCAGTGTTTTCATGCAAATAATGCAATGTAAGGTGGTGTTGAGCTTATTTTTGCGGCAGAATTTATGTTCATTTAGAGCATCGAGCAGTCTGAAGGGGACATTGAAGTGTTTCTGTTAAATTTTTCTGCAGTTTAGAGGGAAATTAAATACAGTAGCAGGAATTGCCAATTTGGGGATTTGAAAAGGACTCTGGAGGCAGCCCTTGTGAAGCATGCGGAATTCTTTTAACAGCAAATGTGATGCGCAGTGGAGAGGCGGTTTCTGTTTTCTGTCTCCCCTGAAGCCCCATCCACCCAACCAAGCACCCAGCACAAGGATGTGACTAGACCCTTTCCAACATTAGGGAACCGAGGACAACAGGGTGCCACTTTGATTTTTAAATTCAGGTCAATAACTTTGGCCAGCCTACTTTCCCTCTCCAGGCCTCAGTTTTCTAATCTGCAAAATGGGAGGTAACCATGCTCCCTAACTGGTGAAATGAGATCGCAAATGCGGAACACTAGAATCTGGCACTGGGAAGCGTTTCATAAACATTAGGTGCTGCTTCTGCCGATCTTATTGTGACCATGAAGTAACAGCAAGCCCGCCAGTGCAGCCCAGTGATGAACACATGAGAGGCTTCTGGTGTCGGCTCAGGGGAATCTGGTACTATTTTTGTCTCTAAGGTTAAACAGTGGGCTTATATAACCTACTTGCTTTGGGGACAGCTGACTCCACCCCCTTGCTCCCGTAGTAGGCCCTGATTGGTTTACAGGTATCCAGGCAGTTCATTTTCCTGCCCAGTCACTGGTTCATGAGCAAGCATGTGACCTTGAAGGTCCAATCAGGGTGCATCTAGTTTGGGCCCCCCTCCACTTCCCAGGATGTAGATAGGGAAAGGTGTTGCCCCTGGGAAGCAGCTGGCTCCGCTGAGGATGCTGCTGGGATGGCTGTGCTGAGAGATGGTCACCGTTGGTGTTAAAAATCACAGATGGTGTTTTTAAGTTATTGGGTCATCCAGCCCGGAAGCTGGATCTTACCTGCACTTTCTATTTGCATGAAACAAATCTTCTGTATTGCCCCAGCCAGTCGAAGTTGCATTTCTTGGCCACTTGCAACTCAAAACTTCCTGTCACGATCCACTTCTATCTGCCATGATCTGCTTTCATATCTGCCTTACAGAGGGCAGTGACCTCTTTTATTACCCTCTGTGTTCCCAGCTTCCAGTCAGTGTCTAGGACACTTCAGGCACTTAATCATTGTTTGTCGAATTTATAGGACATGACTCTTACCTCATAGAACCTTCAATCTCATTAAAAAATAAGATGCATGGATATGAATCTGAATAAGATGTGAGGCCAGCTGTGATTAAACCCTAACGTTAGTTCTCCAGGCAATGTTGTCATACTTAATCCTCCTCCTTGAAGCAATGCGGCTGTGAATGAACAGGTCAAAATAGCAGATAACAAACCTATTCATAGGCCCAGCTGGGCTTTGGTATACAAGAGTCATAGGGAGGAGGGGAGGCTTTTTTCCTTAAAAGGTATAAGTTGGCATCATTATTGAAAGCAGGAGACGGGCTCCAAACAGAGTATCCATTAGAACACGTTTGGTTCAAATGGGACAGAAAAGTGGTTGCAAGATTGCATATGCCAAAAAAAAAAAAAAAAGAATTGACTTCTTTACGTGCATGAAAACCCCCAAGGGTATGTTCTTCAGGGACACAAATCATGTGAACAGAAGAGCCGCTTCTCCCCATCCCTCTGCCCTGCCTTTCTCAGGGTTGGCTTCCATCCCTTGCTCTGCCTGGGAGAAAGATGAGAACAGCAACCCCCACCTGCACATCCTTGTAGGCTGCCAGTAAGTGGGAACGACCTGGGGGGTCCTTCTATGACATTGGTTCAAGTGCCCAATTTCAGAACCAACCACTGTGGCCGAGGGGGATGTTATGCTTTGATTAGTTTGGGCTTTGATCATATGCTTTACCTCTTTGTTTTTGTTTTCAAGAGGGAGTTTTGTTCTTGTTGCCCAGGCTGGAGTGCAGTGGTGCGATCTCGGCTCACTGCAACCTCCACCTCCCAGGTTCAAGCAATTCTCCTGCCTCAGCCTCCTGAATAGCTGGGATTGCAGGCACCCCCACCACGCCTGGCTGATTTTTTGTATTTTTAGTAGAGACAGGGTTTTGCCATGGTGGCCAGGTTGGTCTCAAACTCCTGATCTCAGGTGATCCACCCACCTCAGCCTCCCAAAGTACTGGGATTACAGGTGTGAGCCACCATGCCCAGCCTACTTTATCTCTTTGATTGAGCCCAATTGTTGGTTTGCTAAGACACTGAAGATACCAGAAGAAAGGTCAGGGGCTGCTGGGACAAAAGCAAGAGTTGTATATAGCACACAGAGGTGTCCACTGCACTTGACCATGGATGGGAAGAATGGAAGCAAATAGTTACCCCATTCTCACAGCACACACTGTGGAAGGCCCTGTGCTGGGAACACAGGGACACAGGAGAGACAGGGCCTGCCTTTAAGGAGTGCTTAGCCCAGGCGACTGGTATGAGCTTTATTCCTGTTTGGCCTGGGATAAAGATGAGGCACAGAGCTGGGCAGGGTCTCTGGTGTGCCCTAGCCCCTAGTCTGCAGATATAAAAAGCAGGAAGACAAAAATCCCTCCAGCCCTTACGACAGTCAGGCACAAATTTGCTTGGTAACCTTGGGCCAGCTTCCTGTAATCTCTGCATTGGTTTCGTTATCTTTCACACCAGGATTATAACAGCTCTGGTCTCCCAGAGCTATAGATGGGGAGAAAAGATGCAATGCATGGAAAACACTGAGCATAGCACCAGGTTCCAAGTGAGGGCTCAACACATGTCAACTCTATTGTGTTTCCTTGGGGCAATGGTGATGGTATGGAGGATAAAGCAGCCTGTAATGTGTTTCTTTACATAGTTAGTGGAGGATTGATGGGGAAGCAATTGGAATCAGACTGTCTGGTTTTGACTGTATAGTCTGCCACTTATTAGCTATTGGACACCTTAACCTTTCTAGACCTCGGTTTTCACATCTGTCCAATGGGAATATTTATAGACTATATCCCATAAGCCTGTGTGCGTGTGTGTGTGTGTGTGTGTGTGTGTGTGTGTGTGTGTATGTGTGGTGAAAAACTCTGTATATCTTCATTGTTATTCTTCTTTCCATCCTTCCTAGCTGGGAAGCAAGACTTTGATTTATCAGTAGCTTCCTGACCATCTGACTCAGTGCCCAGCATGTAGGAGGTGCTCAGTGAGCAATGGTTTCATGAAACCATAAAGTATTGCACAGTTTGCACAGTGCAACGGATGGGACCCTCTGTTGGGCTGGTGAACACAGGCTACCCTGCTTGATACTTAACATTAGTTAGGATTTAAATGCAGTCGTTGTTACAAAGAAACCAGAAAAACAGTAGCTGAATCAGTTGATTATTTCTCTGTCACCTGAGAGTCTGGATGAGACCGTCCAGAGCTGGAACAATGGCTTGAGGGCGTCAGGGGCCCAGACTCCTTCCCAGTTGTGGCTCCATGCTGCCTGGGGTACTTCTGTCATCTGAATGGCTCAAGATGGCATCCCACAGGTCCATGCTCCAGCGTGGAGACAGAGATGGTAGAGAGGTGCATTATTTCCCCTCAAAGCCATCCCACTGGCATAACTTAGTCATATGGCCAGGCCTGGCTGCCAAGGAGGCTGGCCAGTGTGACTTTCATTTGAGTGTCCATGTGCTCCAGCAAACACTGGGGATTCTGTTGAGGGACAAGCAGAGAATGGATATAGGAGCACAATTAGTCTGTGCCCAGGGCTACAGCACTGCTTTATGGGGGGGGGGGGGAAGAACTCAGGCAAAAGGGGAGCTGGGATTGGCTCAGAGAGTGGTGTCCCTCAGCAAGAGGAAAGCAATGGGGAAGGTTCTCATTCACAAGCCAACATCACCTCCACCCTTTTGTCAGGGGCCACTGGGACCCAGGACCCCAGGACCCCCACCCTTCTTGCCCCTCAGCTTCATTACCCTGCAAAGGCCCTGCCTGGGTAAGAGAGAGAGCCAGCTTCTTTCAGTGTCGGACCCTACCTCCCATCGAGGAGATTGGGTGGTGAGGTTGTGGAAAAAAAGAATGTTTATACTCCGTTGGTGGGAGAGTAAATTAGTTCCACCATCGTGGAAAGTAGTGTGGTGATTCTCCAAAGACCTAAAGACAGAACTATTATTTGGTCCACCAATCCCACTACTGGGTATATGCCCAGAGGAATATAAACCATTCTACCATAAAGATAAATGCACATGAATGTTCACTGAAGCACTGTTCACAATAGTAAAGACATGGACTCAACCTAAATGCCCATCAGTGGTAGACTAGATAAAGAAAATGTAGTACAGATACAACATGGAATACTATGCAACCATAAAAAAGAATGTGATCATGTCCTTTGCAGAAACATGGAGCTGGAGGCCATTATCCTTAGCAAACTAATGCAGGAACAGAAAAATGATACCACATTTTCTGACTTATAAGTGGGAGCTAAATGATGAGAATACATGGACACACAGAGAGGAACAACAGACACTGAGGCCTGTCAGAGGTTGAAGGGTGGGGGGAGGGAGAGGATCAGGAAAAATTTCTAATGGTTACTAGGCTTAATGCCTGGGTGATGAAATAACATGTATAACCAATAAAAGTTTACCTATATATAAACTTATATATAAAATTACCTATATAAATTTACCTATATAACACAACTGCTTTTTAAACTTTTTTAAAAGTTAAAAAAAAAAAAAGATGAGGTAACTCAGGCCTTCCCTAGAGAGCTCTGGAGGAACCCAAGGTGCACTGAGCCTCTGTTTCCTGTCTGAGATGAAAATGTGGCTTCCGGGAAAGGGACAGGCAGAAATTTAGAAGTAAGAGAAAATAGTTTCTCTAGGCGACACCTTTTTAAAGACAGAGCTTGCTTTGTATTCCACTGGGCGGCCTAGTTCCTGCACAAGGCCTGGCGCATAGCAGGCATGCAGTGGTGTTTGAACAAATTCTTGCAATTTTTTCCCACTTCCTTAGGCTTCTAAGACTTGACTTCTGGGGGTTACTATTGCCTTAGGATTTATTTTGATCACTCTCTATCATGAAGCCCAGTGCCTGGCATATAGGAGGTGCTCAACTGTTTGGTTATCCTCCTTAAACACATTGTGAACCATCAGACTCCAGAGAAGAGACAGTCTCTACCCTTCCATCCTCCTTTCTATGGAGTCAGGGCTGATGGATTTTTATACATACAGAAGGGAGAACAATGATAATAGTGTTAATGATAGTGATCCCCTGTGAGCACCAACTCTTTGCTATACTCTTGCCAGGCACTTGATGTGTTCTTTCAAATCCTCCAGCAGCCCTTCAATGGGGGTAACATCCTATTTTCTAGATGAGGCAACTGAGATGTGGAGATGGTAAGTCATTGGCTCATTGCTTTAGAGCATGGGTTGGCAAACTACAGCCTGTGGGTCAAATCCAGCCCACTACTTGTTTCTATAAATAAAGTTTTATTGGCACACAGCCACAGCCATTCACTTACATAACATCTACAGCTGCTTTCTCACTATAACAGCAGAGTTGGATAGTTTCGACAGAGACCGTATGGCCCACAAAGCCTAAAATATTTACGATCTGGGCCTTTACAGAAAAAGGTTGCCTGGTTTAGAAGAAATGTTAGAATACCTTCTCTTTGTCAGGCTAGAAAGCAGATCAGGAAAGGCCTTGCAAGCCATGGTGAGGATGTGAGACTTGTTCTGCTGGCAAAGGATTGCAGCTGCAGGGGTTTGCACAGAGGAGGGACAGGAGGAGATCTGTGTTTCAGGACATCCACTGTGGCCACTGAGTGGAGAATTGCGGACAGCAAGCATGCATGGAGTCAGGGAAACCCGTGAGGAGCCTGCTGAAACAATTCAGGCAAGAGAAGGCTGGGCTGGAGGTCACAGTGGGATGAGAGATTTAGGAAGTAGAGTCAGCAGTTGATGACCGATTACTCAGGGGTGAGGAGAAGGGAATCAGGGAAAATATCTAAACTTGGGGAGTGATTATAAATGGCAGTTTCTGAGCTAGGAAACACAGGAGGAGGAGAAGGAAGAAGAGGAGGAGGAGGAGCAGGAGCTTGTGTGGGGAGTGGGGAGTTTAGTGAGAGAGGTGTTGAGTTGGAGGTATCTGTAGGATATCTCTGCAGAGATGTACAGCAGGAGGAAATGGGGCCTGTGGGTTTGGAGAGACAGCTGTGCATAGGAAGGTGGAGATCGAGGATTCTCCAGCAGAGACATGTTGCAGGATGAGCTGAACACCTGGGCTGAGATTCAGAGCTGGGTTCTGTTTTATGGAAACCCACATTCTGGCAGCCCTCGCCTGGTGCTTGCCCTCATGTCCTCCTGAGACCATCTCTTGAGCATCTCTTGACCATCTCTTGAGCATCTCTTGAGCTGCAGCCAGAGGGGAGTTGAGAGCCAAGCAAATTCCAACTCAGCCTACAAACATCCAGGCCCTACCCCAGGCCTCAGCAGCAGGGAGAGCCTGTCTCAAGTCAAAGATCCCAGGAGAGCTGGAGCTGTCACTCTTCCTGAGAAGTTGACACCTGTTCTGTGGATGAGGTCTTTTTTGGTGCCTTGCATCCCCAGCTGTGTTTCTGCTCCAAAGGTGGCCCTGGGGAGCTGGGCTGCACCCCCACAGGGCCATTTTTCTGATGCTGTTTCTCTTTGTGGGCTCAGGTGAGCACTTGACTATGGAGAGCACAGGAGCAGGCCCCAGCTGGCCCCTGGGTACCATTTTAGGAGTTTGCAGCATCCAGGAGGCGGGTCTGGGGACGGATGGCAAGTGGGAGGCATCCCGCATGCTGGAAATGGTTTTGCGCCTTTGAGAAGGCTAAGGAAGTCTTCTTTTTCCCCCAGAGATATGACTAGTAGCTTAGGTTTATTTTTTGCCTTGAAAGATTTTAAGGCTGCCTGATTCTTGGGGTGAATGGAAGCAGGGTCCTCAAAGCAGGTGGGTACCTCCAGAGAGGGCAGATCAAGAACCCCCCGATCTGGGAAGATGCTGGTTTTCCTGGAGAAAGCCCTGCTGGCCCTCTAGTCTAGTCTACCCTGGAGTTCTGTGGGCTCTCCTCTTTCCGGTGGAGAATGTTGCTTTTATCTGCCATGGGACAGTGTGGGAAAAGATGGTGGTGGGGCTGGTAGGCTCTGTCCTCAGCAGAGTTGGAAAGTTGGGGAAAGGGGCCCCTCTCTCTACAGAGGGCACTCTCCACCCCTTCTCCTCCACAGGCTGCCTCTTCACAGGTCTCCATTAATTAGCTACTGACTAATGCTTGCTCTACAAGTCAGAGGGCATAAAAGGGAACTTATTGGCTTGGGTCTTTGAACATTTCAGAGGTAGTGGGTACTTCAAGTAAAGCTGGATCCAGACCACTAGAGATCTGTCTCTCTGTCTCTGGGTTCTGCTGTCATCTGTGCTGGCTTCATTCTCAGGCACGCTGTCCCCATGCTGTGAGGAGATGGCTGTCACCTCCTGGCTTATATCTACCTCGCTTGGTGTTGCTAACAGAAAGACAGCATCTCTGCTAATGAACTTGCCACAAAAGTCCTGGGATTCAATGTCCATGACCCCAGCTGGAGCCACGTGGCCGTTGCTGACCAATCCCTAGGGCCAGGAAAATGCTGTGTTCTCACTGGGGATGGGGGCAACTCCATCTGAACGGCAGGGACTGCGTATGGGGGAGGCGTGGCTCTCCAGAGGCGGCATTAGGGTTGTGTTACGGGAGTGGTGTGATGGGCAGATAGAAAAAACAGACAGATGTTATTCCTGGTGCCTCTGAGAATCATGATGTGCAGAGGTCACCTGTGAACTGGACTGACTCTCAAGACACACAAAAGTAGGAAGTCACATATGAAGAAGCTTATATGGAATGTCACAAACAAGGCAGCTGGCTGCACAGTTAGACCAGCAGGGCCTGTGGGTGGGAGGGGGCTGGGGTGCAGGGAATAGAGGAGCCAGAATCTGGGGGCGAGGGCAGGGGTGGAGGGGACTCCACCTCCCTCTCCCATCCCTCTCCCATCCCTCTCCCCTCCTTCCCTCCCTTCCTCCTTTCTTTTTCTTCTCTCCCCAAATATCTGAGTGCCTGTTCTGTGCCAAGTACGCCATTCACCACCAGGGACCAGAAATGAACCAGATGGAAACGTTCCCTGCCTCTTAGTGCTGATATTCCTGGGGGAGCTAGATAACAAGCACACAAACAAATAAATGAGACCATTTTAGAGAGATGAGCTAGCAGTCACTCACATATGGTCAGTGCATTCACTAGGGTGGCCAGAGAGGGCTTTGGGTTCAGACTGATGAGGAGGAACCAGCACTGGAAGAGCCTGCATGGGGTAGGGAGGGACAGTGAGCTGGTGGCCTTCAGCTAGGAAAGAGCCTGGGCACTCAAGAGACTGGCCCCAGCCCACGTGGGTGGAGCCTGGGGATGGGGAAGGTGCTGGAGCCTGGGGTAGGGCTGGGCAGCAGCACAGAGGAGAGAGTCAGTTTCAGGGCCACTGGGTGGGGCTGAGCGTTGCTGCCTCCTGGTCTGGATGATGGGCGGGGAGGATATGGAGCCCAACCTCACGGAGGAGGAGGAAGAGAACGAAAGACCTTCAGTGCCAACTCTGGACCAGCTGCCATGTGCCCTTCCCTCCAGAATGATCCATGGAGGGGTACACTCCCCATTTTACAGATGAAGAAACCAAGGCTCAGAGACGTGAGAGGCCCAAGGCCTCTTGCCAGCCTGTAGTGGAGCTTGTATTTGAACTCAGGTCTTTGCAACTCCTAATCTCTTCCTCCCACACTGAACTGCCTCTCACCAAGCGATGGTGACGACCAAAATAAACCCCACGCAGCGTTCGAATGAGGCAGCGGTCCAAAAGTGATTCATAGCTTCTCTTTCCTTCCCACTGCCATTCGTTTCCTTTCTTAATTTCCACATTTCTGAGCTGAAACAGGCTGGTATTTAAACTTGCCAGTAGCAGATGGGGGATGGGGGTGGGGCAGCCTTGGCCCCTCAGAACACGAACGATGGAGGCTGGACCCACCTGCCTGCCGAAGCTTGCTGACCACCCCCCCAAGGCCAGGTTCCCCCACTCTCAGCCTAAAAGGTGGAGGGGGGGAGCACATGCCAAGGTACCCCACTTCCCCCGCTCCTGAAATGGTTTCGAAGATGGGGAGAAGGTATGCTTTTCCTAGCACGTAAATGTCACTTTACTCCATGCCTTCCTTTTTTTATCAGTGCGATTGGAAAGTGGCTGCTATCTCCAAAGGAACCATGCTGCTTTCGTCTTCCAAATGCCACCACAGTCGGGACCGGCACAGGGCTTAATAGCAGATTATTTTTACAGCTTGCTCTCTCCCGCATCTTCGAATCCTGATACCATCTGAGCCAGACACGTGCAAGGGGAAGTGGAAGATTGCCATCACAAGCGTCTCATGTGTCCTGCATGATGGGAACCTTGAGGGCTCCTTCAAGGGAATCCCTAATTCTAGAACTGGACACAGGTTTCTGAAATCAGCTCAAGCTTGAGAGATTTGATGCAGAAGAGTTTCTATTTCACCTGGACGTTTTGTAAGGAATGTCTGTTGATTTTTCCTGTCCAGTTGCTTCTGAAAATAGAATCTCAATTCTCGCGATTTTGCAACTATCCCGCAAGGGTAGTTGCTGCTGCCTCTACCCTTGGTTCGTGCATTTTGAGTGGGGAGGAAATTCACCCCTCCCCGCAATTTATAGGAGTGGGCAAATTAACCAGGTCTGGCCAGTCAACGTATTATTTCCCTGAACCACCTTGATGGTTCACATGTGAACAAGAAACCCCGGCCAGGCCAGCAAGATTTGATTTGGAGACCTTTATGAAAATTATTAGGAGAAAAAAGTTTGTCCTGCCAGGATGTGGTTGAATGATTAAGATGGAAACCAGGAACTACTGGTGGCCAGTATTCTAGGGGAGATCCTGCTTTTTAATGAGGCCAATACAGAGGAAAGCAGAGCTGAGACTTAGAGTGAGGGAAAGATGGGTTCTGATGGTATCACTTGAGCACCTGGATTCAGCCATTCCTGAAGCTGGCTGATTGGACCTGATGATTCTATGAGTTCATAAATTTGGTTTGATGGCAAGGGTATTGACTTATGCCTATTGGCGTGATCCTGGCTGCATAAAGCAACCTTGTCTCTGAGTTCCACCCCCTCACATGTTGCTGCAAAGGTACAGCTCATAGCAAGAAGGAAGGCTGTGATCAAGACATAGACATCATTCCCTCCCACCCATGCAAACTCCGTGGGGGCCATCTCTTGGAGGTTCAGCTGCTCTCTGGGGATCCCTGAGAAGGATATTCAAAGTATAAAATTTAGAGCAACCTGCTGGGACAAAGTTGGCAATTGGGGAGGAGGGGCCGGACTCTGGAAGCCATGGAGTGAAGAGGCCTCCAGTGGCCCCCTCCCCTGCTTCAACACAGGGGCCTCAGTCTTCCCAGGTTGCTTATATCAGGGGGCTCTTACAAGCACTGTCACTCTGCTAATCCACTCCCAGAATTGCACTTTGACTCAGCAAATGTTGACTGAGAACTGTGCTGGGCACTGGGGGTTGGCAGGCTTGGGTCTGGGTACTCCATCTTCACCCCTTAGTAACTGTGTGGTGTTGAGCACAGTTCCTAACCTCTTGGAGCTTTCAAGTCCTCATCTGTAGAATGAGAATAACAATATAATCTGTTTCCAAGCATTGTCAGGAGGACTCAGTGCTCAGCCCTGGGTCTGGCACACAGTAAGCAACCATGAGCATTCGCTGGCATTAGTATTCCAGAGATGGATGAATCCCAGTCCACTTTGTGTGTGTGTTTTTGGCGGGAAGGTGGCTTGAGTTTTAAAGAGGGGGGGTTATATGCACAGAAGATTTCTATATTGTATAGTTGATGATAAGTGAGCATAAGCCACAAGTCCAAGCAGCTCTAGGAGCCCAGAAGGAGAGGTGTCTGACCACAAAGTGATATTCAGGGAAGGCTTCCTGGAGGAGGTGACTGCTGGGCTGAGTCTTGAGGATTGAATAGGAGTTGGCGCAGAGAGGGAAGATGCTTAGCAGAGTGAGATGTATATGTTTAGCAGCATAGCAGGGATAAATACTTAGAGGTATGGCAAGAACAGGAACTGTGCCCGATGTTGTTACTGGACAGTGGGGTATGATGGAATGAGCATGAGAAGGGGAGATTGGAGAGACTGGCCGGGAAATAGGATAGGAAGTGTTTGGGGTGGATCCTGAGGGCAGTAGGATCCACTAGAGGATTTTCTTTTCTTTTTCTTTTTTTTGAGACAGTCTCGCTCTGTTGCCCAGGCTGGAGTGCAGTGGCACAATCTCAGCTCACTGCAGCCTCCACCTCCTGGGTTCAAGTGATTTTCCTATCTCAGCCTTCTGAGTAGCTGGAACTACATGCATGTGCCACCATGCCCGGCTAATTTTTTGTATTTTTAGTAGAGATGGGGTTTCACCATGTTGGCCAGGATGGTCTCGATCTCCTGACCTTGTGAACTGCCCACCTCAGCCTCTCAAAGTGCTGGGATTACAGGCATGAGCCACCGTGCCCAGCCCCACTAGAGGATTTTCTAATAAGGGAGCAGCATGATTAGATTTGAGCTTTAGGAGTCCACCTAGACACTGTTTTGTAGGAAGATTGGAGGGGAAAGGAGGAGGAGATGTGTTGGTGCACTGGGACAAATGGTAGTGAGATCCAAAACTGGGCAGATGTGACAGTCTGGAAGCGAAGTGCAGAGCCTGGGGTATGTGGGAGCGGACTAAACACGAAAGCACCACATTCTGCTCCGGTCCTTGGCTTCCCAGGACCGTGATTTGAGACACATCACATATGTATTATAGAATGATGGGTTGTTTACCAGAAACTCTAAATGCTGACATCATCTCTCCCCAAATTAGCCTCATCTTTCTCAGCCAATCTGCCATATCTGGGCATGTTTTGTCTTGATCAACTGTTGTCTTATTTTCTCTCTTTTTCCTCCCCAAACACTGATCCCAACTCTTAGCTACAGGACTGATCCTCTGAGTTCTCCTGGAATCATAGCAAACGTTGATCTTTCTGTGCCCCTGTGCATCTTCCCGAATGTTCTCCCTTGTAGTATCCCAGTTTGTCTTCACAGAAACCCCAGATAGCAAGTAGAATGAAAATTATGGCACCTATTTTAGATATAAAAGAACAAAAGAGTTGAGAATTTAAGCGACTTGCCCAAGATAACACAGTAAATGCCTTTTTTCAAAAAAAAAAATAAGCATTCAGAATAATTTTAGATGTATGGAAAAGTTGCAAAGATAGTACAAAAAGTCCCCACATACCCTTCACCCAGTTTGCCCTGTTGACATCTTATATTACTGTGGTACATTTGTCACAACTAAGAAACAAACAGTGCTACATTGAGGTAGCTGAATAATTACGCCCCCGAAAGATGTCTATGTCCTAATCCCTGGAAGCTACATATGTGTCCCCCTATATAGCAAAGGGACTTTGCCGATGTGATTAAGTTAAAGATCTTGAGATGAGGAGATTACCCCGATGACCTGGGTGGGCCCAGAATAATCACCAGGGTCCTTGTAAGAGAGAGACCACAGACTTAAGGTCAGAGAGAGAAGAAGTAAGGATGGAAATGGAACAGATCAGAGAGGAGAGATGTTCAGCTACTGGCTTTGAAGATGGAGGAAGGGGCCACAAGCCAAGGAATGTAGGTGGTCTACACAAGCTACTATAGAAAAGGCAAGGAGTTGGCATCTCTTCTGGAGCCTCCAGAAGGAACTGGCCCTACTGACACCTTGACTTTAGCCAGCGAGACCCATTTCAGCCTTGTGTTAGTCCGTACTTGTATTGCTATAAAGAACTACCTGAGACTGGATAATTTATGAAGAAAAGAGGTTTAATTGATAATTCCATAGGCTGTACAGAAAGCATGGCTGGGGAAGCCATAGGAATCTTACAATCATGGCGGAAAGCAAAAGGGAAGCAGGTACATCTTCACATGGTAGAGCAGGAGAGAGAGGGAGGTGGGAGGTACTACACACTGTCCAACCATCAGCTCTCGTGAGAACTCCCTGTCATGAGAACAGCAAGCAGGAAGTCCTCCCACATGATCCAATCACCTCCCACGAGGCCTCTCCTCCAAAAATGGGGATTACAATTTGACATGAGATTTGGGTGGGGACAAAAATCCAAACCATATCAAGCCTCCAAAACTATAACAATACATTTGTGTTGTTTTAAGCCATTAAATCCTTGACAGTGTGTTACAGCAGCAACAATGAACAAATACAGTACATTAAATGAAAACTGCAGACTTTCTCTAGATTTGACCAGTTTTCTCATTCATGTTCTCTGTTTGTTCTAGGACAAGCAGGGTGCTGCATTGCATTTGGTCATCATGTCCCCCTGTCTCTCTGGTCCGTGGCAGTTTCTTGGTCTTTTCTTGTTTCTCATGACCCTGACAGTTTTGAGGAGCACCTGTCAGGTGTCTGAAGGATGTTCCCCAATCTGATGTTGTCTATTTTTCTTATAATTAGACCAGGGTTATGAGATCCCAGTCTTTTCTAACCTCCCAGAGTTGTGTCTGTGCTACCCTCTGTTGATTCAAGCTCTTCAAGCTTGCTCCCTACTCCATAGCCATGTATCTGAATGGATCATTCCACTCAATATAAGCCCATTCACCTCAGTGGGTATTTTTTTTTTTTTTTTTTTTTTTTTTTTTTGAGACAGAGTCTCGCTCTGTCACCCAGGCTGGAGTGCAGTGGCCAGATCTCAGATCACTGCAAGCTCCACCTCCCGGGTTTATGCCATTCTCCTGCCTCAGCCTCCCGAGTAGCTGGGACTACAGGCGCGCGCCACCTCGCCCGGCTAGTTTTTTGTATTTTTTAGTAGAGACGGGGTTTCACTGTGTTAGCCAGGATGGTCTCGATCTCCTGACCTCGTGATCCGCCCATCTCGGCCTCCCAAAGTGCTGGGATTACAGTCTTGAGCCACCGCGCCCGGCCTCTCGGTGGGTATTATGCTAATGTCTTCAACTTGAAGATCAACCAGGGAATTTATGGCACTGTTTATAGTTTTTGGCAATTCTTTGAAGTTTGGAATAAGGTTTGCAAATACATATCAGAGCTATGTGAGCCTCTGATTTTTAGTGTGGAGTTTTTAATTTGTGTTTTATGGTGGGATTTTGTTGTTGTTATTTGTTTCTTTGTTTTATTTTCTGTGCAGGTACTCATGATGGTTAATTTTATGCATCAACCTAACTAGACTAAGGGATGCCTGGATATAGCTGGCAAAACATTATTTCCGTGTGTGTCTGTGATGTGTCTCAGGAAGAGATTAGCATTTGAATAGGTAAACCCAGGAAAGAAAATTACCCTTGTTATGTTTTTGTTTGGGTGTTGAGATAGAGTGTCACTATGTCGCCCAGGCTGGAAGGCACTGGTGTGATCTCAGCTCACTACAACCTCCACCTCCCAGGTTCAAGGGATGCTTCTGCCTCAGCCTCCCAAGTGGCTGGAATCAGACATGTGCCACCATGCCTGACTAATTTTTGTATTTTTAGTAGAGACAGGGTTTCACCATATTGGCCAGGCTGGTCTCCAACTCCTAACCTCAAGTAATCGGCCTGCCTTGGCCTTCCAAAGTGCTGGGATTACAGGCGTGAGCCGCCATGCCAGGCCCACCCTTGCTCTGTCATGGGCCTCTTTCAATTCCTTGAGGGCCCAGATAGAACAAAATGGCAGAGAAAGGGCAAATTGGCTCTCCCTTCCCGAAGACAGGAACACCTGTCTTCTGTCTTTGAACTTTGGAGCTCCTCATTCTCAGGCCTCAGGAATCAGACTAGAAATTATGCCACTGGCTTCCCTGCATCTCAGGCCTTAGGAATCACACTGAACTACACCAGTCATTGTTTTCCTGGTGCTCCAGCTTGCAGACAGCAGATCGCAGGACTTCTTGGCCTCCATAATTATATGAGCCAATTCCCATAAGAAATCTCTTATATATCTATACATATCCTGTTGATTTTGTTTCTCTGGAGAATGCTGACAAATAAGCACTGGATTAAAAAAAAAATTTTTTTTTGAGACAGAGTCTCACTCTGTTGCCCAGGCAGAAGTACAGTGGTGCGATCTCAGCTCACTGCAACCTCTGCCTCTTAGGTTCAAACAATTCTTATGCCTCAGCCTCCCAAGTAGCTGGGATTATAGGTGTGTGCCACCATACCCAGCTAATTTTTGTGTTTTTAGTAGAGATGGGATTTCACCATGTTGGCCAGGCTGGTCTCAAACTCCTGGCCTCAAGTGGTCCTCCCACCTCGGCCTCCCAAAGTGCTGGGATTATAGGCATGAGCCACCCACTGCACTTGGCCCCCAGGATTAAATTTTAAAAGAGTTTTGAAATACAATGAGATCCATCTTTTGCTGGGGTTGGCACAATAAGGTTGCATGGCAGGTGTGGTGAGCTAGCATGCAGCATCCGTTTCACCTTCATCCTAGCCTGTCTTCCCATCTGTAGAGGCAAGAAAGTGACCAACTACATGTCCCAGAGCCTCTTGCTGCTGGGCCTCAAGATGTTATTGAGGTTGGGCCAGTCAGATACACACAAATGAGATTTGCTCCTTTCAGGAAGGAAAGTTTTAATATGCTTGCTGTGTTCTGTTTTAATGTTCAATTTCTGTGACCTGAGCACATGTTCATTGAAATGTTTGTTGGACAGACTAGTATAAGGGCATTAGTTTCAAAAGTTAGTCTGTACATTTGCTGCATATTTAATGTATATGCAGGCAGGGCATGGTGGCTCACCCTGGTAATCCCAGCATTTTGGGATGCTGAGACAGGAGGATCACTCTAAAAGGAGTTTGAGACCAACCTGGGCAACATAGTGGGACCCGCACACACACCCCAATGCCATCTGTTCAAAAAATAAATAAAAATTAGCCAGGCACAGTGGCATGCACCTGTAGTCCCAGTTACATGGGAAGCTGAGGCAAGAGGATCGCTTGAGCCTGGGAGGTTGAGGCTATGGTGAGCCATGATCATGTCACTGCACTCCAGCCTAGGCGACAGAGGGAGACCCTGTCTCAGAAATGAATGAATGAACAAATGTATATACAGATATATTTCCATTGAGTAATGACCAGAAACTCTTATTCTAACAAAACTTTGCTCAAGCCACTGAATTATACACAGTGCAAAAAACAAAACAAAAAAACTGTGTTTGGCTACATATAGCAGAAGCCTGACCAATAGTGGCTTAAACAAGCAGATGTATGCTGGGGTTGGGGATGGATTTGTTATTTCATATAAGATGTTCAGAGGAGGCCAGGCGCGGTGGCTTAAGCCTGTAATCCCAGCACTTTGGGAGGCCGAGACGGGTGGATCACGAGGTCAGGAGATCGAGACCATCCTGGCCTACACAGTGAAACCCCATCTCTACTAAAAAAAAAAAAAAAAAAAAAAAACTAGCCGGGCGAGATGGCGGGCCCCTGTAGTCCCAGCTACTTGGGAGGCTGAGGCAGGAGAATGGCATGAACCCGGGAGGCAGAGTTTGCAGTGAGCTGAGATCCAGTCACTGCACTCCAACCTGGGTGACAGAGCGAGACTCCGTCTCAAAAAA
>NW_016808980.1:2180403-2182613 GCF_001698545.2 Rhinopithecus bieti
AAAAAAAAAAAAAAAAAAAAAAAAAAGATGTTCAGAGAAGGACAATACTGGTTTTAATTCAGCTGCTCAAACAGAACATGAAGAACCTAGGCGTTTTCTTTTTTATGTCTTTCTACTTTGCCTTCTTTAGCATTTTGGCTTTTTGCCTTATGATCACAAAATGGCTCCTGTAGCTCCAGACCTCACACCTATGCTCAAAGCAAGAAGGAGAAAAGAAGAAAAGGCAGCCTTAGCATAGCTACCTTTTGCATTACAAGGGCAAAGTCTTTCCCAGAAGGCCCCACAACAAACTTCCCCTTGGGTCTTCTTGGTCAGAAGTAAGTCATGGAACCACCCCTAACTGCAAGGGAATCTGAGAAATTTAGGGGGCATGATTGTCACAACTGGCTTAAATTAATCACAACCTATTTTGGGGCTGGGGGACGAGGGTACTGTTAGCAAGGACGGAGGGAGAATGATTACAGGGCAGACAATGAACCTTGCCTGCCCATACCAGCATTTACTGATCACCTCTTGGGAGTCAAACGCTGTGTTAGGCCTTCTAAGGGGTTCAAAAAAGTATAAGAAACATTCACCACCTTCAAGTCCTGCAGTTAAGGAGATGGTTTTATCAGGACTGTCTCCTGTGCAAGGGGATAGAAACTCTACCCAAACTGACCTAAGAAGAAAGGAGTTTATAGGTTCATGTAAATGAAAAGCCAGGGTACATTTGGCTTCAGGCATGGCTGGATCCAGGTATTTATATGATTTCATAAAAAAAAAAAAATTAATCTCTGGGCTCTGCCTTCCTCTCTGCTGGCTTAGTTTTCAGGCAAGCTCTTCTCATCGAGTGACAAGGAAGCTGTCCACAATTCTAGACCTACATCCCACAAGCTTGGTAGCAGTGGGCACAGCTCAGGTTCCACGGTGGCACCTTCAGTTCTGGTGGGCTGGTCCTGAGTTCTGCATTCACCAGGAAGGGTGGGGTCAGCCCCTCCCAAACCCCATAGCCTGAGAGTGGTTGCCTACCTGCAGGGAAACTGCAATCCTGTTATAGCAAAAAAGGAGGGCTAAACACTGAGTGGGAACAAAAAAATGTGATTTCTCTACAGGAGAGAATCTAAAGAGGTGAGAAAGTCCTAGCGATTCATCAACAGGTGATTAGTCACAGGAGGTTTCAGCTGTCCTTCCTGCATCTGATAGACTCTGCTTGGTGACACAGACACCAGGCTGGATGTGTGTTGAGAATATCTTTGTTTCCATGCTGCTTCTGCTCTGGGGTTGGCCAGGGAGGTCCCAAGGTCTCGTTGCTCCATTGGCGTAGAATCTCTACATGACTAAGCACACATCAGTGATGGTGATTTTACAGTCATATCAAGTGTAAAAGCTGGCCCAAAGCAGCACAAGCAATGAAAGTTCAAGAGCCTCAAAATCTCATGATCAGGGATGTTGGTAAGGTGAGCTCAGCTCTGGAGTTTGATCTCGTGTGGGGTGGTTGGTAACGGGTGGTGATTGCAGCTTGCCGCTTTCTTCTTCACCTCAGTTAGAATCAGGTACCTTCTGCCCAGTTCTTGCAGCTACTGTTGAGTGGCCCTTGCCAAGAGACATAGAGGCCTATGCCTATTTCCTCATCTGTAAACCTGGGATACCTGTAACCATAGGTTTGATTGCCCAGGGTTACAATCTCAGGGTGCTGTAGAGAGGATTCAGTTAGAAAATGCATGTTCACCCCTTAGCCCAGTGCTCGACCCTAAGGGAGCTTTTCATCTTTGCTGTTGGAAGCATGAGGAGTTGCATGTTCAGCCACGAAAGTGCATTGTATTCACACAGGCACTAACAAGGCTTTACATACATCAGCTCAGCTAATCCAGTCCAGCTGGTACTGTCATCCCTATTTTCGGATGAATTAACTGGCTTTGCAAAGGTCGTACAGTTTGCTCAAGGCTGCATAGATCCTTCATAGCAGAGCCAGGACTGGAGCCCAGCCTTCCATTGGCAACTACCAGGGCCAGCCCCAGGCGGGCGGCGAGTGAGGCACCAGCCCCACCTGCAAAATGTAAGGGGTGCTTAAGAGCCCAGTCTTCAAGATAAATTATATTTGAACGCAGTATTTTAAAAAATCAAAATTAATGCAAAAGGATCCATGGCAAATATCCATGAGGCAAAACAATTATGTTTGCAAATGAAAACAGGATTATTCTGGCTGATTTTTTCTTTTGCTTAGACTGTCA
>NW_016808980.1:2182990-2211158 GCF_001698545.2 Rhinopithecus bieti
AAAAAAAAAAAAATTAATCTCTGGGCTCTGCCTTCCTCTCTGCTGGCTTAGTTTTCAGGCAAGCTCTTCTCATCGAGTGACAAGGAAGCTGTCCACAATTCTAGACCTACATCCCACAAGCTTGGTAGCAGTGGGCACAGCTCAGGTTCCACGGTGGCACCTTCAGTTCTGGTGGGCTGGTCCTGAGTTCTGCATTCACCAGGAAGGGTGGGGTCAGCCCCTCCCAAACCCCATAGCCTGAGAGTGGTTGCCTACCTGCAGGGAAACTGCAATCCTGTTATAGCAAAAAAGGAGGGCTAAACACTGAGTGGGAACAAAAAAATGTGATTTCTCTACAGGAGAGAATCTAAAGAGGTGAGAAAGTCCTAGCGATTCATCAACAGGTGATTAGTCACAGGAGGTTTCAGCTGTCCTTCCTGCATCTGATAGACTCTGCTTGGTGACACAGACACCAGGCTGGATGTGTGTTGAGAATATCTTTGTTTCCATGCTGCTTCTGCTCTGGGGTTGGCCAGGGAGGTCCCAAGGTCTCGTTGCTCCATTGGCGTAGAATCTCTACATGACTAAGCACACATCAGTGATGGTGATTTTACAGTCATATCAAGTGTAAAAGCTGGCCCAAAGCAGCACAAGCAATGAAAGTTCAAGAGCCTCAAAATCTCATGATCAGGGATGTTGGTAAGGTGAGCTCAGCTCTGGAGTTTGATCTCGTGTGGGGTGGTTGGTAACGGGTGGTGATTGCAGCTTGCCGCTTTCTTCTTCACCTCAGTTAGAATCAGGTACCTTCTGCCCAGTTCTTGCAGCTACTGTTGAGTGGCCCTTGCCAAGAGACATAGAGGCCTATGCCTATTTCCTCATCTGTAAACCTGGGATACCTGTAACCATAGGTTTGATTGCCCAGGGTTACAATCTCAGGGTGCTGTAGAGAGGATTCAGTTAGAAAATGCATGTTCACCCCTTAGCCCAGTGCTCGACCCTAAGGGAGCTTTTCATCTTTGCTGTTGGAAGCATGAGGAGTTGCATGTTCAGCCACGAAAGTGCATTGTATTCACACAGGCACTAACAAGGCTTTACATACATCAGCTCAGCTAATCCAGTCCAGCTGGTACTGTCATCCCTATTTTTCGGATGAATTAACTGGCTTTGCAAAGGTCGTACAGTTTGCTCAAGGCTGCATAGATCCTTCATAGCAGAGCCAGGACTGGAGCCCAGCCTTCCATTGGCAACTACCAGGGCCAGCCCCAGGCGGGCGGCGAGTGAGGCACCAGCCCCACCTGCAAAATGTAAGGGGTGCTTAAGAGCCCAGTCTTCAAGATAAATTATATTTGAACGCAGTATTTTAAAAAATCAAAATTAATGCAAAAAGGATCCATGGCAAATATCCATGAGGCAAAACAATTATGTTTGCAAATGAAAACAGGATTATTCTGGCTGATTTTTTCTTTTGCTTAGACTGTCACAGGGAGACTGGCCTGGTACTGCGACTGCGTTCCCAGTGCTGGCTGCATTCTCAAGCAGGTGCCCCTTCAGGTGGCAGAGGTGACCGCTGAAGCCTCTTCCAACAAGCTCAGTGGAGAGGACGCCTCCCCTCTGAAAGGCAAACCGAGCTGGGGATGGGATCCTCATCAACTTGGGTGGACATCCTGTGCTCCTCACTGGATCATACACAGTGACAGTTGGGAAGGATGGCACCTCCCAAACTGTTGAGGTGCTGTCTCAATTATAAAAAGAGGACTCAGTGTTAAATATGTGAACAGTACAGATTCTACTGCAAGTGGGCGGTGGCTAATCTTAAGGGCCAGCACTCCAGTGGTGGAGGGTCAGGCTTGGGACAGAGCCTGACTTTGGCCAGAGATCCCTCCTGATGCCCCCAGGCCTGCACAAGCCTCCAAGGCAGCTGGCTCTTAGGTCCTCTCTAGCCCCGGTTCTCCAGTCAGTTACTTCTCTCAAGCCTGTTTCATCATTGGCTACATTGTACTCACGCCTCCTCCCCTTCCTCCTCAAAGTAATCTTGCTGAACTGCCAGGCCCATTAGTTATCTTCCAAATCTCTTTGATCAGACCTATTTGTGCACTAGTAATGAATGGGTTTGTACCTCAGTCCCTCCCCACAGTAAAGGCTTCTGGGGGAGGAAAGAATTCGTTCCCATTTCCTGGGGAAGAACCCAGCAAGGCATAATAAGGAATTTGGGGTTAGACACCCAGCAGTATTGAGAAAGTCTCTGTGTGCAAAACAGGAAGAACTGCAGCCAGCTGCTTCTAGAACACTGCTCCTGAGAATCTCACCTTTCCTATGAGGGCAGGTCAGGTGCTTGGGAGACAGGGCTAAGATGGCAAGAATGGCAACAGTTGGTGGTAAGGTTACCCTTCTACCAACAGTCTGCAGGGGCTGGGGAGCAGCTGCCACTTGCACAGCAGCTATGCTCACCAGTTTGCCACAGTCCCCACAACTCCCTATTGTTTGACATCCTACCTACTTTACTCATTTCTATTACCTGACTTGCTATTGCATGAGTAACGTGTCTTTCTTCCTTTGCATCGAGGCTAAGATTTTTGCATTCTGGTATCAGTACATCTGAAAGTCAGACGAGAGGGGGGCCCATCAGCTCAACCAATCAACTCAAACTGACCTAACAAGAAAGGAGTTTATAGTTCAATGAAATTCAAGTGTACATTTGGCTTCAGGCATGGTTGAATCCAGGTGTTTATATATTTTGTCAAAAAATCGTTTGTATCTGGGCTCTGCCTTCCTCTCTGCTTAGATTTCAGGCAAGCTCTTCACATAGAATGACAAGGAGACTGTCTACAATTCCAGACCTACACCCCACAAGCTCAGTAGCAATGGGTGCAGCTCAGATATTAGGGGTGGTACCTTCAGTTCTGATTGGCCTAGGACCTCAGGGTGGAGCCAGCCCCACCCAAACCCCATAGACTGAGAGTGGTTGCCTACCTTCAGGGAAACTGAAGGAGGTTTTGCAGTTCTATTATAGCAAAATGAGGGGGTAAACACTGGTTTATTGTTAGCAAATGTTCATTTTCTTCCTCCTTCCCCCACCCCCTATTGAAGAGTACATTCCCTGCCTCATCAATGTTGGGCTTGGCCTTGTGATTTGTTTTGGTCAATGGAATGTGGAAGAAAGTGAGATTGTGCAATTCTGAGCCTAGGCCTTGAGAGGGTTGCAGATTTCCACTTGTTCTTCTGATAACGTCTGACTTTACCCGTGAGAATAACATACTCCTGGGTAGCTGCTGCCCTTTCATCCTGAACCCCAGAAAAACACATGGAGAAAAGCTGTTTTCCCATATACCTTTGAGCATGAGTGTATTAGTTTGTTCTCATGCTGCTAATAAAGACATACCCGGGACTGGGCAATTTATAAAGGAAGGAGGTTTAATTGACTCACAGTTCCATGTGGTTGGGGAGGCCTCATAATCATGGCAGAAAGTGAAGGGGAAACAAGACACATCTTACATGGCAGCAGGCAAGAGAAAACTTGTGCAGGAGAACTCCCATTTATAAGACCATCAGATCTCGTGAGACTTACTCACTACTATGAGAACGGTATGGAGGAAACCGCCCCCACCATTCAATGATCTCCACCTGGCCCTGCCCTTGGCACATGGGGATTATTACAATTCAAGGTGAGATTTGGGTGGGGACACAGCGAAACCGTATCAATGAGTATAAATGCTTATTGTACGCCACTGAGTTCTGGGATGGTCTGTTACATAGCAAAAGCTGATGGATACAGACGTGAAGGCTTTGTGAGTTTCAGGAAAACCGTGGTAGCAACGAGCATGAGCGGAATTGAAGTAAGAACCCTGAGATATGATCAGATCACATGTGGTTTGACCCTGATAGGATTTTGTACGTATGAGTTTGCGTCTTAGGCAGGCTGCTTAACCTCTGTGCTTCCTCTGTGGTCTTCTCCGGTGATGAACGGGTACGATCATCTCTGCCCTGCAGGGCTACGGTGAGAATGACCAGATGTTGTGCCCAAAGTGCTTGAGATGAGGTAGCTTCTCAACACCTTGATTTTGTGAGGTTTTTTTCTATGTGTTGCCAAACTGTTAAGCTTTGAGAATGGCTCTGTGAATCACTTGTCACTAGAAACCACTTAAGAATAAGCTTTAGATGTAAACAGAGTAGGCTCTGGAGTGAGGCCGTCTTGCTGCCATTCCAGCTGCACCATTTGCTGGCTGGTGACTTTGGGCCAGTCACTTCATCTTTGCGTGCTGATGTGTGTGAGTGACAGATCCTGGCTCGGGGCTGCTGGAATGGATGCTCCCTGAGACAGGTAGTACCAGGAAGGCAGTCAGTGCCCCGAGGGGGCCTGTGACCACAACTGCTGCTGTTAATTATGCGGGACTCTGACATTTTCTGTCCTATCTCCTCTTGCTTTCCCTCCATCTAGTGTTTCCCTGAGGAGGGGCCTTGGGCCACCTAGCACATAATTGCTTAAATAGGGGGAAGGTGGTACTTGTTAAAATTCTGATTCCTGGACCCTGTCACTGACCCTAGAGTCAGACTCTTGGGAATGGATCTAGAATCTGCATTTCACCATCTCCCTAGTGATTGTTTTGCACACTGGCCTGGATCATCCCCTGCCCATGGTCCTAACACTGACCCAGTTTCAGCCCTTGAAGGGCCTCTACGGCCCCTCCCTGGCTTCCTGTAGCTGGTAGGTAGGCAGGCTGAACTTGGGGATGATGAGGCAGGCAGGGTTGTGGGGGCATGGGGGTGCCTCCTGCCTTCTGCTGCTTTCTGGAACTGAACTTCAGTTTTCAAGATGGAGAAAGGAAAGCCAGCCAGGAGGTCACATCCATGACCGTGGACAGCGTCTCTTAGTGCAGTTGAGTTGGGAGGACCCTATTTTTCATATAGGTCAGTGGTTCTCAGAATTTAATGTTCCAGTGTTGGCCATATTGTCCTCCTTGTTCCATTACTTATTTATTTGATATTTTTCTTTAAATTAACTCACTTAAAAAATCTAAGTACATTTCTAGCCCTCATTTATATTACATCCATGACTTGCCAGAAATCTAACAATACACAGTGAAAATGCAACCTTGCTTCTACTTGAGGGTGGACCCGACGTCTGCCAAGCCTTGGGCCTGAAGCCCCTCCCTCTGTGTTAACCAGGCTGTGTGGAGTGTTGGAGGGGTGTTAAAAACCTATTTGCACCAATGAACACACCCCTTAACATAATCAGGAGGATGTAAACAGGATGAAGAGCATCCCTTTGTCACTGTGATTCTCAAATAAGGACCCTCTTTACATGGCGGCAGGAGAGGGAAGTGCAAGCAAGGGAAATGCCAGACTCTTATAAAACCATCAGACCTCATGGGAACTCACTCACTACCATGAGAACAAGATGAAGGAACCTGCCCCCATGATCCAGTCACCTCCCACCAGGTCCTGCCCTCAACATGTGGGGATTATGGGGATGATATTTCTAGATGAGATTTGGGTGGGGTCATAGAGCCAAGCCTTTTCAGTAAGATATCCAGCTCTTCTTAGATCCTTCCATCCTCAATCCTGATCATCACGGGCTTTTCCTTCTTTTCTCTTCTCTACCTTCAAAATTCAAGGCTCCCCATTCTATCCCCAGGCTAAGCTAGAACAGAAAGCAGAGAGCCAACAGAAACCCACAATGCCAGCCAGAAAAGGGGGGTTAAAACCCAGGGGAAGGGCAGAGGGAAAACATTCAAACCCCGAGGAAGAAAATGACACCAGGAAGAGGGTCCAGGGTGTAGTCCTGAGGGCTCCAAGGACTCTAGAAGCCAAGTCCTGTGCCAGCCCATGGAGCCCCCAAAGGGGAAGCAGCTCCGAAATCCCCATCTCACTTGTGGACTCAGTAAGCTTTGGATTCTGTCGTCTGGATCTGTGGTAAAGAAACAATAGAATATTGTTTGAAGAGCATCATTGGTGGAACACAATTCCCTCACACCCACCCACCCCACCTCCAATCAGCGGCAAGTGCTGGAGGAGACCAGTAGACGCAAATATTTCTCTGGCCGAGTGGGTGGCGTGTGGCCGTTCTGTGCCAGGACACCACCACCTCTGCCTCCTAGGATCAAGGACATGGAGACTGGATAGCATGGGCCCAAACAGTAGCTATTTATAAACATGTCACACAGAGTTTGCAAAACACACACACACACACAAATGGAATTATGTCATCACATTATCCTAAATTCTCCTAAAACTTGCATCTCTCACTTGAGTCTTGCAAAGAGAATGATGTTGTTCATTTCGTGACTTTATGGCTTTCTGGTTCCTTCAGGTATCATAACTTATTTAACCCAACCCCCTATTGACATTTAGGTTTCTGTGTGTGTAAATGTGTGTGTGCGTGTAACACATTGCACATGATGTTACAGGAACATCCTTGAACATAAATCTTCACTTACTTGGGCCTTGATTTCTATAGATTTCCTGATAGTGAAATTTAGGGAATAAAATGGGCTTCGTTTAAATGGATCCTGTCAAATCACTCTCAAAAATGGCTGTACCATTTTGTACTTCCACTAGTGGAATGTCTGGGTCGTCATTTCGCAATTCCATCACAAACATGGAATATGCTCCATCATTGACGTTTTAGCCAATTTGTTAGATTTTTTTGGAGACCGGTAACTCAATGTCAGAATTTGCATTTTTGAATGATGAGTGTGCCTTCTTGACTTTTACATATTTTAGCTATGTGAGTTTCTTCTCTGAATTGTCCATTCGTAGCCTGGGTTCATTTTTCTTCTGAGCTGATGGAAATTTTTCTCTGATTTGCAGATGGAGCAGGAGCCTGGCTGGTTCCTCCTGCTCCAGCCCTGGGCTTGGGGCCCTGCTCACCTGCCCTGCTCAACTCATCTTTCCCTTCCTCTCTCTTCCAACCCTGGCCCAAGGAATCCTTTCTCTCCTGGGCTGCAGGGCACCCATCCTTCCTTACTCATTAACGTGCTGCCAAATGCATTGATTGTAACTGAAAGGCCTTCCTTTTTCCAAAAATGATGACTATTTGAAACTCAAAAGGCAGTGATTGAGTCTTTAATAAGTTAAACATAGAGTTACCATAAGACCCAGAAATTCTCCTCCTGGGTATATAACCAAAAGAATTGAAAGCAAGGGTTCAAGCAGAATCTTGTATGTGATAATTCATAGCAGCATTCCTTGTAAGAGGCAAAAGATAGGAACAGCCTATCATCCTTCAACTGTTGAATAGACCGCAAAGTGTGGTTTCTCCATAAAACAGAATATTATTGATCCACAAGAAAGAATGAAATACTGATACACGCTACAACATGAATGAACTTGAAGTCACTATGTTAAGTGAAAGAAATCAGTCCCAAAGGACACAGACTCTATGGTTCCATTTATATAAAATGTCCACAACAGGCAAATCTAGAGAGACATAAAGTAGATTAGTGGTGGCCAGAGGCTGGGGTGAGGGGGAATGGGGAGTGACATTTAGTGGTATCATCTTTTGAGGGTGATAAAAACATTTTGGAACTAGATAGTGATAAAGACTGCACAACGTTGTGAATGCTGTAAATGTTGCCAATGGTACATTTTAAGTTATATGTGTTTTACCACAATAAAAACAAAATAAAATAGATAATTCTTTAAAAGAAAAAAAAAAAAAGCCAGAGATTGACTCCTTTCCCATTTTTCCTGTTTTCTACTCTGTGGTTTCTTCTTGGAGGCCCTGAATCTAGAAAAAAAACTCAGCTATCCAAAAGTGAGAAGAATCACTACTTTAAAAATATTGCCAGGCGCAGTGGCTCACGCCTGTAATCCTAACACTTTGGGATGCCAAAGTGGGAAGATTGCTTGAGCCCAGGAGTTCAAGATCAGCCTGGGCAACACAGTGAGACCCTATCTCTACAAAAAATACAAAAATTAGCTGGGCATGCTGGTGTGCACCTGTAATCCCAGCTACTCAGGAGGCTGAGATAGGAGGTTGCAGTGAGCTGAGATCATTTCACTGCACTCCTGCCTGGGTGACAAAGCTAGACCTTGTCATGTACACACGCACCACCCCACCAGAGTTGCCTGGCCTTTGCCTGTTACTGGTAGAAACCTTCTTGAAAGAAGAGCATTGATGACTCTTCATAGCTCCCTGGATGACCGTAGTGTCCAGGTGATTTCCCAGAAGGTAACAGGCTCAGGCGTTGGTGCCTACAAGAGACATCGCAGCTACCGCTGTGTGTGCTGCTGAAGTGGGTCTCGTGAACTTGAGGGCTGATGGGCTGCGGTTGGGTTTACATTGAGCATCCTCAAACTGGTTCCTCCCCTGAGTCTTTGGGAGAAAAGATTCTGGTTGAGTTGCCGGGCCCTCGTCCTGGGGAAGGGAGATGGATGGGTATGGAGAACTGTCTTGTGCGAGGTGGTTTTGAGTCAGCGGCCCTGCGTGCCGGTGGCTATATGCTGGGTTTGTAAGGGGCATCTCACTTCTCCCA
Source organism: Rhinopithecus bieti (assembly GCF_001698545.2). Lineage (NCBI taxonomy): Eukaryota > Metazoa > Chordata > Mammalia > Primates > Cercopithecidae > Rhinopithecus > Rhinopithecus bieti. The sequence goes on from NW_016808980.1 coordinate 2,191,444, forward strand.
GCCTCAGCTTCCTCGTCTGTAAAACGGGGGCATGAAGATCAAATAAATCTGCAAAGTGGGTAATCCTGAAGATTAAATAAGGCAATGAGCATACACACGTTCATGCAGAGTGCAACACATGGCAAGCTCTCCGTGCACATCTGTGATGTATTTGGGAGCCTGGAGCTCTTTGTGAAGGAGGCGGGGCATCTGCAGCTGGCCCTGTCCCCCAGTGAAGAGATGAGCAGCTGGATTCTCAGACATGTCTAAGAACTGGGGGATCCTGACATCGGCCACGTGAATGAGGATTCCACACGCAAAGGCACAGAGACAAGAGAAGGCACAGCTAGTTGGAGGAATGAAAAAGGCTCACATGGCTGAGGCATAGGTTCTGGGTTGGAGAATGGTGAGGGAGGAAGCTGGGGACTCTGCAGGAGCAGGTCATAGGGGCCTGGCACCTCAGGAGGAACAGGGATGGGCGAGGCACGGCCAGCATTCATTCTACAACAGTCATGCCAGAGACCTCTCTTATGAAATGCTCTTCAGATCACTTAGGTTGAGAGCGCTCTTGACTTCCTGCAGGAACTGTGACCGGTGTGACCTCTCTGTGCCAAGCATGGCCAATGAGCCCAGGGCTGTGCAGATGGTGCCCCGCGTCAATTTCCTGTTTCTCCATGCTGGTCATTCTTGTGCCGCTTTCATTGTGTTTGCCATCATGCCTTCTGTTTGCTAATTATGCACTTTAAATCAATTTACTTTTAGAAGAAACACTTATAGAGAAATCCTTCACTTGGGCTAATTCTATTTTCTAATACATTATTATACACACAAATGAAATAGAAGGCACTGGTTGTCGTTCTCCCCGAAATCATCTCCTTTCGGGAGCACACAAGCTACCTTTTGGAAAATATTATGTAATAAATAGTCACTGTGACAACCCTACGTTGCACACTAAGCTGAGGGCAGGGAGGGCATGCCTTGCCCAAGGCCCCACACAGAGCTAGTAATGGGTAGCACTAGATTTGAGTCCTGACTCCAGAGCTCTAGTGATGTTGTTGGGATGGGGGTACCTGGATGCTAAATGCCCCAGTGTGTTGGACAGCAATGCCCAAAAAAAACTGTCCTGGCCCCAATGTCAGGCATGCTGTGGCTGGGTGGGGGTTTGCTAAGGGCTGAACATCACCAGGCCAAGGAGCATTTGCAAATAATTCAGCCACCTGTTAGGGGCTGAATTATTTCCTTGTCCCCAAATTTATATGTTGAAGTCCTAAGTCCCAGTACCTTAAAAGGTGACTGTATTTGGAGATATGGCTTTTAAAGAGGTAATTAAGTTTAAATGAGGTCATTGGGGTAGACCCTAATCCAATATGATTGCTCTGCTTAGCAGAAGAGATTAGGATTCAGAGACAAGACCATGTGAGACCAGGCAGAAGGTGACCACCTGCAGGCCAAGGAGAGAAGCCTCAGAAAAGCAACCCTGGGAGGGTGCAGTGGCTCACATCTGTAATCCCAGCACTTTAGGAGGCTGGGGCGGGTGGATTACCTGAGGTCAGGAGTTCGAGACCAGCCTGGCCAACATGGTAAAACCCCATCTCTACTAATAAAAATAAAAATAAAAAATTACCCGGGCGTGGTGGTGCACACTTGTAATCCCGCGTACTCAGGAGGTGAAGCGGGAGAATTGCTTGAACTAGGAGGCGGAGGTTGCAGTGAGCAGATTGCATCACTGTCCTCCAGCCTGGGTGACAGAGAGTCCGTCTCAAACAAACAAACAAACAAAAAGCAGCCCTGCCGACTCCTTGAACTTCTAGCTTCTAGAACTGTGAGATAATAAGTTCTTGTTGTTTAAGCCACACATTCTGTGGTACTTTGCTGTGACATCCCTAGCTGACTAATATGTTCCCTTCTGTCTGGGCAGGAAACCTCTGTCAGGGGCACAGCCAGGCCCTCTGGAGCTATGTCCAGCCCCGCACAAGCTGGAGGTGTGTGCCGGCTTTGAGAGCTCTGGCCTTTGGTCCTTAAATGCTCTTTGAAAATAGAAACACTGGGATTAATTTAGGAAAGATGAAACTGGTTCTAGTGATTTTTTTTTCCATTAAAAAAAAAACACACCTGGCCGGGCACGGTGGCTCAAGCCTGTAATCCTAGCACTTTGGGAGGCCGAGATGGGCGGATCACGAGGTCAGGAAATCGAGACCATCCTGGCTAACACGGTGAAACCCCGTCTCTACCAAAAAATACAAAAAACTAGCCGGGCGAGGTGGCTGGCGCCTGTAGTCCCAGCTACTTGGGAGGCGGAGGCAGGAGAATGGCGTAAACCCGGGAGGCGGAGCTTGCAGTGAGCTGCGATCCGGCCACTGCATTCCAGCCTGGGTGACAGAGCGAGACTCCGTCTCAAAAAAAACAAAAAGAACAAAAACAAACAAACAAAAAAAAACCCCACATGACTAAGAGCACTTATAAAACGCAGACAACCTCTCCCTCCCCTAGAGCCGACTATTATATGTGGGGATAGTGCCCAGCACCAGTGCCGAGACAGATCTTGGTTAGTATTCCTGGGATGGCTGCCTGGCAGTCTTTATTGCCTGCTTTATAGAGGCTTCGCATCTGCAGCCTCTTGGGGGATGCAGGTGCTGAGATAACCTGGCTTCACCTGCATTGGATGATTCAGGGAGGAAGCCTGGCATGAAGTTCATCCCTGAAGTAACCGATGGGACAAGAAAGAAAGCTCTGGTTCCATTGCTCACAGGCCACAAGCAGGTCACAGTCCCCCCAGTGACAGATCACGCAGTGAACTGACACTACTCAGAGTGCTGCTGGAGGTGGTGCATTCTACAGCCAAGAAGGCAAGGACACTGGTCTTTATTCTACCTTGTCCCTTTCTTGCTATGTGACTTTTGGCATGTGGCTTCCTGTTGCCAAATCGCAGTTTCTGCATTTGTATAATGCCAGGGTTGGAATAAGATTGACCCTGAAGGCCCTAGAGAGCTCTAATGTTCTGTGATGTTTTCCTGTGATGGCAGACATCACCATTTGGGCAAATAACTTTACCTCTCTGAGTCCCAGCTTCTTCTGTAAAATGGGCTTAATAAAAGATCCTGTATTATAGGGCTATTGAAAGAATTCAGTAATATTTTGCATATGTGTATCAGAGTGCCAGGAAAATATTAATAAATGTGCAGAAAGTATTTGCAATTTGCATTTATAGTTATTGTTCTTTGAGATTTATTCATTCCACAAGTATTTATTGTGTGTCCACTATATACCAAACACTTCTACAAGCTCTGGGTACCTCTCATTGATTTTACATTCCCAAAGGAGGGTACCAGATGATAAACCGATAAATTAATATATAATGTAATTTCACATAGTAGTAGGGACTTTGTGGGGAAGTAAAGGAAGTTTGAGGAACAGGGTGGCAGGGCTGTGGCTATTTAGATAGGGTGGTAGCTACACAGATGGCTGGAAGAAGTGAAAGAGGGAGACTTTCAGCTTCCTGGGGGGAGAATATTCTACATCAGGAGTTGGCACACTAAGGCCCACAGGTCAAATCTTCCCTACCACCTGTTTTTATAAATAAAGTTTTATTGGAACACAACCACAGTCATGCACCTTCATTATGCATCATTATCTTTTTTTGTGTGGCGGGGGAGATGGAGTCTAGCTTTATGGCCCAGGCTGAAGTGCAGTGGCACAATCTCTTCTCATTGCAACTTCTGCCTCCCGGGTACAAGCGATTCTCCTGCCTCAGCCTCCAGAGTAGCTGGGATTACAGGTGCCCACCACCACACCTGGCTAAGTTTTGTATTTTTAGTAGAGATGGGGTTTCACCATGTTGTCCAGGTTGGTCTTGAACTCCTGACCTCAGGTGATCTGCCCATCTTGGCCTCCCAAAATGCTGGGATTACAGGTGTGAGCCACTACACCCTGCCATCCCATTATGCATTATCTTATCTATGGCTGCTTTCCTATTACGATAGCAGAATTAAGTAGTTTCACCAGACCATAAGGCCAACAAAGCCTAAAGTATATGCTCTCTGGTCCTTTGTAGGAAAAGTCTGCTGACTTCTACTCTACACAAAGGGAACCACAAGTGCAAATGCCTCAAGGCTGGGTGTTTCAGGTGAGCCAATGGGCATCACACAAGTGCTTATTCTGCATGGCTCTCCAGGCCCCTTGTGAGGTCAGTTGTGTGTGGCTTGCCAGCCCATTAAGGTGAGAAGATCCCTCTAACAGAAATGATGCTACAGGCTGTAAGAGTTAAAGAAAGAGGAAAGAAACATGAAACATGGCTTGGCAGTTAAAGACAGGTTTACTTTAGATAAAACCTGAGAAGGGGCTTCTGGCCGATTCCAGTCAGGAGCACTTTCTCTTACAGACTAAGAGTACATATTGGTTTTAGGGTGAGGGGCTTAATACAAGCTTGGAATGTTTCTGTGTGAGACAGAAGTTTAATGGTGGGGTTGGAATGTCTCTGGGAGGAGGAGAGGTTACCTTGGGGCAGATATCTTTCCAGCCAGAGGGAGTTATTCTTAAGGCTGGGATCTTCCCCGTTGGAGGGGGCTTATCTTGGGGTTAGCATGTCTCTGGTCAGGGAAGAGTTTGGAATGTTTCTTGTTGGAGATGTGATTTGTGGTTTATGGTCATTCTGACCTTAGTCATCAGGCTGATGCCCTTTGGATTTAAGCGATTTTTTTTATTAAGATGAACTTAAGAATAAGGGACTTGTCCAAGATGGTAATGCTCCTGCTCTGTCACAGGCCTCTTCTGGAACACAAGCTAATGGAATAGGGGATATACAGCAGGAACTGGCTATGTGAAACGGCTGTGTTTTCTAGCTATTTTAAAGCACCCAACAGTTAACTAATTCATTATGGTCATTGAATTATTATCTTGGCCTCACAGGGAGCTTAGCAGGGGCCATTGAGGAGCCTTGCTTATCTTGTAGTCTGAAGAACACCCTCTTATTCTCAAGAGACCTCCTACTCTATATCTCTATGTACCAAGCCCCCAAATCATGGAACTCTTCTTTCTCATCGAAATGTTGTTTAGGAAGTCAGATACTTGGATGCCTCATGTCCCAATTGCATCGGTCAGGCATCCAAGAAAAAACCATTAAGGACTAGACATCTGCCAGGACCAACATCGAGACACCTAAATATATAAAGCAGATATTAATGGAACAGAAGGGAGAGACTGATGACAATATGGTCATCAGCTATGTGGCCTTGGGAAAGTCACTCAACCTCTCTGAGACAAAAATTCCAGGTCTTAAAGTGGCGATGATAATGCTACTTGTGTTGGTGTAAGGATTGAATGATATAAAGCAGAGGTAGTGAGACTCCAGCCTGCAGACCAAATCTATCCAGCTACTAGTTTTTATTAAAGCCCATGAGCTAAGAATGTTTTCTTCCTTCTCATTTTGAAATGGTTACATTTTAAATGGTTATATAAGTACCTACATAATAGACTCATTTTTGCCTCTGGCCTGGAAAGCCTTGATTCTTTACTACCTGACCCTTTAAGAAACAGTATATCAACACTTGATATAAAGCATGTGGACATAGAAAAAAGGCTCAATCCATATTAACTAGTGCTGTTTCAATTCTGAAGGAATTAAGTTATCCTCAATGCCTTAATATGTAGCCCTCAAGTAGGTCAAGCATACTTTTAAAGTAGCCATTAATAACTTATAATTGGATGGGATTCACCATGTCCTGAGCACTGGCCCATCTCCTGTATATATAGCAATTCATTTAATCCTCAAAACTGCCCCAAGAGGTAAGTACTATCCCCTTTTGAAAAAAGAGGGAACAGAGACACAGAGAGGCTCAGAGTCTTCCTAAGTTCCCACAGCTAGTGAGTTATGAACTAGCATTCAAATCTAGGCTGGATTTCTCCAGACTCTGCTAGTAATTCCTAGACTCTGCTGCACTTGACATAGTGTCTAGCCCCCAGAGGTGTTCAGTAAATACATGCAGTAGTGTTTACTAAGCCACACACCTACTGAGGCCTAGTGTCTAGCCCCCAGAGGGTGCTCAGTAAACACTTGGTGACAGTGTGCATGTGCAGAGTCTGTGAGCACAAAGAGCAACCCAGTGGACTGTGGGGCTTGGAAGAGGAGGGCAAAGTTTGTGTCCATCAGAGACCAGTTCCTAGGTGTGACAGCTAGGAGCATTTCCACACAGCCACTTGGGTTCCTCCTCTGGTGGTTGATGCTCCTCCTGACCCCAATAAAAGTGAACATTTATTGCATTCAAGATATGCCTGCATTCCATACATAATTTTAATTTCTTCTGTCAGAGTGCATCAGGTTGTTCCAATTATAATGTGCACTTACAGATGAGGAGAGTGGAACACAGCATTTGAGTGGCCCAGTGTCATGCAGATAATACATGGTCGGCATAGCTGTTCTCACACCCAGGTCTGTGTAGCTGCAGGGCTGGACCTCTCAGCCATAGTGCAGGGTGGGGCATTGTAACTGGCTGCTCGGCCTTATTTATGAACATGCTGGCTACCATGAGCTTCCAGAGACCCTAGTGAACATGTTCCAAATTCACAAAACTGCAGGATGGGGCAACGATTCACATTTCCTCTGTGAGCCTTCTCTTTTAAAAGCACACCCTTTGACACATTTCAGCACATAGCTCTGCAAAAGTTTGCAGTTAATATCCTCTCCCAGAAGCCATCTGGGGGGCAATTCAGGTTCACCTGAGAGCACGCAGTGGGTGGCCATCACCCCCATCCATTTTGTTTGATAGGGAAGGGATGCTGATGCCAACTGCTTACCTCAGTAGAGGACCCCTCCCCAGAAGAGAAGTCTTAATGCCAGGAATGATGTCCAAACGTAAGGTGAATGGGTGCCTTCTGGGGCGAGGGGCAGATGGTGTGCTGTTGCCAGGAGGGGAACAGTTGGGAAGGAGAGATGAGAGCTCACCCTGCAGCAGCCATAGCAGAATCAGTTTGTTGTGGAGATCGGCTTTAATTAATTTCTCTGTCCCATTACCTTGCTCAGGAGTTTCATAGTTGCAAAGAACCTACTCAAAAGAGGAAAATATGTTTCCTTATGCAAAAACGAAAATATGTTCATTCATTTAGTAAACATACTTACCTAGGTACTCTGGGCCACACACTGTGCCTTCTGGAAATATTGCAGATGACAGGATTTTTCTTGGGCCCCTTTGCTTGGCTTGCAGCAGGAGGCACTCCATCTACTTGGCTCGCCAAGCTGTGTCTGGCTTGCACTCCATGGCTCCCCTGGCCACCACAAATGCATGCTTAGCCACTGGTGGGAAGGGGTGTGTGAGTGAACAACTGTGGGGGTCCAGCCAGCCATTCCAAAAGCTGGCACAGGGGTAGGCTCCATGCTGGGCTTGTGGCTGGACCAGGCATGTCACCCCGAGGGGAATGTGGTGACACACAGCCAGGGGTACCCACAACCCCAAAGCCCCAGAAGGGGTGTTAAATATGCTAATTAACTCTTTCAGTACTCCCGTCCACTGTCTGATGGACAGTGGTGTGTTAACAGCTCGGTCAGCCCATTGCCCTTCTCTAGCCCACAGCTCTGGGGGAAGCTTGGTCCCATTACTGCTTTCTGTCACATGGGGTGGCTGCCCTCTGCTGGCATAGGGCTGAGAGCCATGGTGTTACAGCCCTCTGAGTACCCACATTTGGTGGGTACCGAGTTCTTGTCCCACATCCAAGAAGAATGAGGTCATGCTGACAATTGAAAGGTGATGAGGGTGGAGAATTTTATTGAATGATAAAACAACTCTCAGAGGAGAGGAGATGGGGAAGTGGTCTCTCACCCTTAGTTAGGTCATCTGTCTCAGTGTGGTTGAGTCTGGGATTTTTATAGGCACAGGATCGGGGAGGGGCGGGCCATAGATACTATTGAAAAAGGCCACATTTGATTGGTTAGAAAGCATTCAGAGAGAACCAATCAGGAAAGGATGGGCAAACAGGAACAGAAATTCTCACCCTTCTGTTCTGGGTCATGGATTTCATCCGGAACCAGTAGTCTGGTCTTTCAGCCTTCAGGCTGTTTGGGCTTGAAGGTGGCATTTCACCAGGGACCCACCTCTGTCTGCCTCCTGCCACCGTCACAGATAGCGCAAGGTGCTGTGAAGAGTTTGAAACACAGTAGTGCACAACAGAGGAGGCATGAAAGAGGAGGAGGTCAAGGAAAGTGCTTCTGGGGAGGTAACAGCTGAGCTTAGGTGTAAATGATGGAGCCACCCTGTTTGAAAATTTGGGTGAAGACTTTCTAGACAGAGGGAATAGCAAGTACAAGTGCTCCGAGGCAGGACTTTGCATGGTGCAGCAGCAGAAGAGAAGGCTGCAGCAGCAGGTGGAAGTTAGCAAGCAGGAGGCTTGGGAGACCAGGCTGGAGCAGGGCCTTGAAGCCACCACCTGGATTTTCTCCTAAGAGCCACAGACAGCCTTTGGAGGGACAAAGTGGCCTGTGCATGTTAGGGTATCCCCAGGAGGGACAGGAGGCCTGGGTGGCCAGGCTATCTTTCGGGTCCCCAGCTTGTCTTTCTGTGCCTTTGGCTTGCGTTGACAAAAAGAGTCAAACTCTGTAAAATGTTTGAGGAGGTTTATTCTGAGCCAAATATGAGTGACCATGGCCTGTGACACAACACCAGGAGATCCTGCGAATATGTGCTGGGTTACAGCTTCATTTTATATATTTTAGGGAAGCATAAGACATCAGTCAATATATGTGTGAACCCCAAATATATGAGACAGGTCTCAATGAACTTAGAAAGTTAATTTTGCCAAGGCTATGGGTATACCCATGACACGGCCTCAGGGGTCCTGATGACATATGGCCAAGGTGGTTGGGGCCATTTAGTTTTACACATTTTAGGGAGACATGGGACATCAATCGGTGTGTGTAAGATGTGCGTTGGTTCGGTCTGGAAAGGTGGGACAACTCAAAGCAGGGAGGGGCTTCCAGGTCATAAGCAGATAAGAGACAAACAGTTGCATTCCTTGGAGTTTCTGATTGGCCTTTCCAAAAAAAGCAATCAGATATGCATTTATCTCAGTGAGCGGAGAGAGAGGACTTTGAGTTCCGTCTGTCCTTTGTCTGCAAGGAATTTCCTCGTGGACAAATTGTGAGGGAGGTATGTAGCTTTTTTACTCTGGTAGCTAGCTACAGAATAGAAAGGGAGGCAGGTTTGCCCTAAGCAGTTCCCAGCTTGCCTTTTCCCTTTGTCTTAGTTATTTTGGGTTCCCGGGGTTGATGTATATTATACATCTTACAAGTGCTAAAGGAAAATGTCCCCTCTGGAAAGGCAGAGATAACACAAAGGTGGGGGGCGGGAAGGAGCAGCAGGGAGGGGAGCTTCCGGGTCACAGGTGAATTCGAAGATTTCCTGAATTCCTGATTGGTGATTGGTTGAAAGAGTTTATCTAAAGACCTGGAATCAACAGAAGGGAGTGTCTGGGTTAAGGAGTTGTGGAGACTAAGGTTCTTATTATTATGCAGATGCAGCCTCCAGGTTGCAGGCTTCAGAGAGAATAGATCGTAAATGTTTCTTATCAGACTTAAAAAGGTGCCAGACTTAGTTAATTCTCTCCTGGATCAGGAAAAAAGACCTGGAAAGGCAAGAGGATTCTCTGCAGAATGTAGATTTTCCTCACAAGTGACAGCTTTGCAAGGCCATTTCAAAATATGTCAAAGAAATATATTTTGGGGTAAAATACTTCAATTCCGTTCAGAGCCTGCTATCTGTCACGTTGGCATCTTACTGGTAGGGTCGGCTTTGTCAGTGTTAAGGTCTCTGTTTTAATGTTCATGCTGGTCAGTTGTGCCTGAATTCTAAAGGGAGGAGGTATAATGAGGCCTGTTTGACCCGCATTCCCACCATGGCCTGAACTCATGTTTCGGGTTAGCTTTAGTACACCTTTGGCCAAGAGGAGGGGTCCATTCAGTTAGCTGGGGGCTTAGAATTTTGTTTTTGGTTTGTATTTGTCACCTTCCAGTCTCAGGATAGCCACCACAGCTGCTGCATTTGAGGCAGGAGCATGTGGCTGGAGGCACATCTGCTGCACCCACAGAACAGACAAGAAATTACTGCCTTTTCCAGAAACCCCAGGGAGCTCCCGCATCCACGCCACTGGCCAAGCCGACACCCGGCTGTGGGGAGGCCAGGGGATCAAGCACCCAGCAAGGAACACGGCCTTGCCAGTCCTAACATATCTCACAGCGGGGCACGTGGACCTGCTGTAAGGAATTGGGGTGCTAAGGGCAAGACCAAGTGAGGACCAGCCCTTGAGGCTGGCAGAGAAGAAACCTCAGGCCACGGTGCTCAGGCATAAATTGGAGCCCTGTCCCAAGGGCATAGAGAACAGCTGGGAGCAGGGCCCCTCTCACCCTATCCCACCCCACCTCCAGCTGTGGTGGGGAGAGAAAGTTCTGGGCTAGGCTCCAAGGTCTAGGGAGCCCACGTGGTCTGCCCCCGCCTACGTGGAAGGCTGGGCGCAGGTGGGCCTCGGCGTTAGGAAAGGCAAGTGCTCCCTCTTGTGGTCGCTCTAGGGCAGCCCGGCGTCCTCCCGGCGATGCGGCAGTCGCAGGTCTCCAGGAGGCAGGGGTGATCCCTGCTCCCCAGCCCTGCGCAGGCCTCGAAGGGGAAGAGAACCAACGATGCTGGTGAGAGCTAACCTTGATTGGGCACTTCTGGTATGCCAGGCACCCTTCTGTGCACTTCGCAAATATCAATTCAATCCTCTTAACTCGGCCAAGTTGGTCCCATTCATGTGTCCGTTTTAATGATTGGGCCATTTGCCCAATATTATCCGTGCAGAGATTGAACCTAAGTCCACCTCACAGGCTGTGCTCCCAGCTCCTGAATTTGGGAGCTGTAGAATGTGTGCTTAAAGACTACACCTGGGGACAATTGCATCGATCAGGAATTATGTTTCTTTACCGTTTTTAATTTGTGTATTTTAAAAGGCTCCACCAAAATTTTTTTTTTTTTTGAGACAGTCTTGCTGTGTCACCCAGGCTGGAGTGCGGTGGCACCATCTCGGCTCACTGCAACCTCTGCCTCCTGGGCCCAAGCGCTTCTCCTGCCTCAGCCTCCCAAGTAGCTGGGACTACAGGCACCTGCCACCACGCCCAGCTAATTTTTGTATTTTTAGTAAAGACGGGGTTTCACCATGTTGGCCAGGCTGGTCTCGATCTCTTGACCTCGTGATCTGTCCACGTCGGCCTCCCAAAGTGCTGGGGTTACAGGCATGAGCCACCGCGCCCAGCCCCGAAATTTCTTCATGTGGGGACTTAAGGAGTCCGTGGATGTAGTTTAGACTTCCCTGAAACTGGAAACAAAATGCTGCATTCATGTCTGCACATTTCCTTTGGTAAAGACCTAGAGCAGCTGTCAGAGGGCAAAGGCATGGGAACCCAAAGAAGGTGAAGAGCTCCACTGCCCGTTTATTCTTTCATAGACTCTCAGAGGGGGCCGGATGGAACTGATTAGAAAGTGCTTGTCACAAAAACCTGTCTGAGCCCGAACTGACTTGTGATGAGCTTACGTTTTGCATAAATCAGCTTTTGTTTAGCTCTTGGGTTTGACACCTAATGAGAGCCTCTCAGAGGCTGAGGAAACCCAAAGCCATTCCATATTTTTTAAAAAGTTTAAGGCAAAAAGGGATGTCAAAATTGTGGTAAAATATAAGTGTTTGTTTAACAAAGTAATGCTTTTTGCATAAGATTCAATGATGATACATCTAAGTTTGTTTATAGATAATGTCCAAAGTCTAAACCGGAGGATTCTGTGAATAAGTGGCCCGGGCCAAATTATCCTTCTGCCATAAAAGGTGCCAGGTAGCTGAATGATGTCAACCCAGGTGCTGGCTTCAGAGATGACAATACATCCACCCCCTTTCTAATTCCCAGTGAAGCAGGGAGAGCCCAGGTCACCCCTGCTTCAGAGAAGCCGGTGCCTCAGGGTAATGGGGAAGTACCCAAGGCAGGGGCCAGGTCCAGGGGAGGGAAAAAGGAGCATAAGGTAACCTCCCCTGCACCTCCCCAGGTTTAATTCACATTACTCTGGAGTCAGGGTTTCAAAGGGATGCACGAAAGCTCATTCCAGGAAACAGAAAAGATGATTTCGAGTTTCCAGCTGTTTGGGCAATCAAGGAAATATTCAGGGCTTTGAATTTGGTTTCTGTTTCTGCCCCTCTTTGGCTGTGTGACTTTGGGTTAACCTCTTTGACCTTCAGATTCTTCGCTGCCTTGCTAGGTAGTTGTAGGAATCGGTGAGGTTCATTCAGCCTGCACTGAGCGAGGCTGAGTGCTGGGGAGCTGGCTCGTGCTTGGGAAGACAGAATGTTCTGTTAACTCTCATATACACACACAAACTGCTCACAAAGACATGTGGGGACAGAGCAGACTTTACTGAAGGTTTGGATCAGTAACCAAAGACATCTTACAATTGAAAGCTGTGTCTCCCTCATCTTCAAAAGGCTCCCGGCTATGTTCACCATCTGGCTCTAGCCCCTGGCCCTGTTGTCCAGCTCACCTTTCCTCTCCTCCCTTCCTCGTCCCCTGTCCTCTCCCGTCCTCTCTTTGCAGTGTTCCCTCTTCCAAATTCCTCTTTACTTCTAGCACAGGGCAGTTCAGCACTCTTTTGGTGGCCTGACTCCCAGGGTCACTGCTAACAGCTGTGCAAATGTAAAGCCAGGTCGTACCAATTACATCATGGTCCATAGCAGGGGGCCACAAACTGCAACCCACCACCCAATGTGGCCCACTGCCTGTTTTTGCAAATAAAGTTTTATTGCAACACAGCCACACCCATTCACTCGCTTATTGTATATGGCTCCTGATGCTATACAACTCCAGAGGTGGATAGTTGTGACAGAGACCATATGGTCCATAGACTTAAAATATTGACTCTCTGTCCATTTATAATTCAACATTTTAATTAATTGCCTAGAACCTGTGATAAACTGGCTAGAGAGACTGGTTAAGGGTCACTATCTGCATTTCTTCCAGTAACATAAAGTCACATCTGTTAAGCCGATCTAGCTCCTGCTAGGACCAGGCTATCAGCCTGGCTCTGGAGACAGAGAGATGCCCAGTAATTTCTGCCTGCCCTCAAGAAGATTGAAATCAAGTTGGTGAGAATATCGTACGATGTTTAAGAGGCACAGAAAAGGGATGAGGTCATCCCTAGGAGGGCTGACCCCTGCAGGCCTCTGAGCCAGCTGGGTTTGGCCATGGGAGGCAGAGTTCAGAGGTCAGGAGGGAGGCTGGAGTATCTCTCCCCTCCCCTTCTGCCTCAAGAAGCACCTCTGCAGCTGCCTGGGCCCAGAATTGCCCAGCGTTTCACAAAAAGCTACAAATATGGATTTTGTATGAATTCTTCCCATTTGTAAATGTTAGCATTGGTGATTCAAATATTATTCAAGGTTTTTTTAGCTCCATGGGCTTAGTTTGTGACTTCTGGACAGAAGTCATTGATACTGTCCCTGGTTTAAAATTCCTATGAGTCTGATACAACCTCTGTGGACCGCAAAACTGTACACACCCACATCCTATGATACACCAGTTCCACCCCGACATATCTTTACTCTGGACAATCTCCCATTCCAGCATGCTGGAGCCATACTCAAGGAGACTTGTAACAGCATCTGTGTGTAACAGAGAAATATTAGGAACCATTAAAGTGTCCATCAGCGGGAGAGTGGAGAAATGCCTTGTGACATATTTGCAGCAAAAACTACAGCTTCATTGGTGTACATGGATGTGGAGTTCTCATTAGGGAGGAGGAGTCAGGCTGGTGGGACAAAGGGAAAGCAAAAAGAGAAAGATAAGCTGTAAATCTGCCTTTCTAGGACATAATGCAGGACCATGGACCTCTTGCACAATATAACTCAGTCTTCCTGTGCCCAGTTATTACCAGACCCTTGACTGATAGAAAAATGCAAGTTAGCTCCCTGCAACCTTGGTGTTATCAGTACAGCACGTAGCCCTCTCCAGCCCAAGCACCAGCCGATAAAATCTCCAGCAAGCTTTGTCCGTTTGCAGTCAACTCCCCTCTTGCTGACCTGCCCATTGCTTCCTTGCAACACTTTCTCCAATAAATCTGCCTTTCTTTACCTACAGCTATCTTGTAAATTATTTTCACCACCTGTACGACACCAACCCCAGAGAGTCGCAACCCACGATGATGGACAAACCTCAAAACATTATTTTAGAATGAGAAAAGCATAGTATCTTACTTATATAAAGTTTTAAACATGAAAGCAATAATATCTATTGCACAGGGATATACGTGCATATGTTCTATAAATGTAAAGGCAAATATGGGAATAACAAGCATTGTATTTAGGATTATGGAACCTCTGGGATAAGAGAGAGAAGAATGGAGTGGGCAGGTTATTCACAGGGACCAATTTTATCTGTCATGCTTTGTTTCCTAAAAAAATCAACCATGGGCACCTGAGGGTCTCCCTAGGGTAACAGATGATTTCTTAATCTGGGGGCTGGTTTCAATTTGGGAAAATTCATTGAGCCAATCATTTATGATATGTATAGTTCTCTGCACGTGTGTAATTTTTCTTTTTTCTCTTTTTGAGACAGAGTCTTGCTCTGTCACCCAGGCTGGAGTGCAGTGGTATGATCATAGCTCACAGCAGCCTCCAACTCCTGGGCTCAGGTGATCCTCCCTCCTCAGCCTCCTGAGTAGCTGGAACTACAGGCACACATCACCAGGCCTGGATATTAAAAAAAAAAAATTGTAGATACAGGTTTTCACTATGTTGCCCAGGCTGGTTTTGAACTTCTGGCATCAAGCAATAATCTTGCCTCAGTCTCCCAAAGTTCTGGGGTTACAGGCATAAGCCACTGCATGTGACCTGATTGTTCAATACAAACCTATTGATATAATTTGGATATTTGTCCCTGCTCCAATCTCATGTCAAATTGTAATCCTGAATGCTGGAGGTGGGGCCTGGTGGGAGGTGTTTGGGTCATGGGGGTGGATTCCTAATAGCTTGGTGCTGTCTTTGCAATAGTGAGTGTCAATGAAGAGTGGCAAACACTGCAAAATATTTGAAGAGATTTATCCTGAGCCAAATATGAGGGACCAATGGCCCTATGACACAGCCCCAGGAAATCCTGAGAATATGTGCCCGAGGTCGTCGGGATACAGCTTGATTTTATGCATTTTAGGGAGACGCACTAATCAATGCATGTGAGATACACATTGGTTTTGTCTGGCAAGGCGGGACGACTGGAGAACTGGAGGAGGCGGGGTTCCAGGTAATAGGCGGAGTCAAAGATTTTCTCATTGGGAATTGGTTTAAAGAGTTATTATTTAAAGACCAGAAATCACAGATGGAGTGTCTGGGGTAAGAGAATAGGTTCTAGAGACCCAGGTTTTATCATGCAGATAAAGCCTCGAAAAGCAGGCTTCACAGAGAATAGATTATAAATGTTTCTTATCTGACTTATTGTCTGTTCTATCCGTCTTAAGATCTCTGTTTTGATGTTAATGTTGGTCAACTGTGCTTGAATTCCAAAGGGAGGGGGAGGCATGTCTGACTTTCGCTTCCCATGACAACCTGAACTCTTTCCGGTTAATTTTAGAATGCTTTTGGCCAAGGGGAGGGTTTATCAGTAGGTTGTGGAGCTTAGAATTTTATTTTTGCTTTACATGCATGATCTGGTCATTTAAAAGTATGTGGCACCTCCTCTCCCTCTCTCTCTTCTTATAAATTACCAAGTCTCAGGTATTTCTTTATAGCAATGCAAGAATGCCCTAATACATGTGTTGTAGACAAAACAAAACAACAACAACCAAAAAAACGGGTTCTTGTCACATGACCAGGAAAGATTAGGCCCACAGACACTTTGAAGGGTGAGGGAGAATGGAATTTATTAGGCGAAAAGGAAAAATAAATCTCAGTAGAGCGGGAGAGAGTCCTGCTAGAAGGCTTCCCGCCTCACGGTTTCAATCCCAGGTTACGATTCAGGAACAGGAGACGCCAGGCGCCTTTCCCTTGCAAACCGCACCAACTTCTTGAGACTCTGCCCCATCCTCCCAGTGCTCAGGCAGGCCAGAGATTCTTCAGGACCTGCAGCCCGGGTTTTTTAGCCTTCAGGCCATTTTAGGCTTGAAGGTGGAGTTTTGTGGGGGGGACCGTTGGCTGTCTCCTGTCTCTATCACATGTATTAAATAACTTAAGTCATAAAACAAATTTGGACCAAGCTGGGTAGTAGATGCCAGCCTTTCTGGTATACAGGTTGAGCATCCAGAATCTGAAAATCTGAAACACAAAATGCTCCAAAACTCAAAATGGTTTAAGTGCTGATGCTGTACTCAAAGGAAATGCTACAATGAACATTTCAAATGGTCAGATTTGGGACGCTCAGCTGCTCAGTGTAATACAGGTATCCCCAAATCTGAAAAACTCTGAAGTCTGAAACACTTCTGGTCCCAATCATTTTGGATAAAGGATACTCAACCTGCGTTATCCTCTGCTCTTTATTGTAGGCTTAAAATACTTAATAATGAAATCCAATAAACCTATAAATGCTCAGCAGTGGCCTGGCTGCAAGGTGAAACCACGAAAGGTTTATTCTTCACAGTGACCTGGCTGCGTATCTAGAAGGTTGCTTTATGATGGGAAATGTATAATAAAAACAGGCTTCAGAATAAGATAGATGTGCTGTCTTGAGCTCTTCACATTACCGTTCTGAGCCTCAGTTTCTTCATCTTTCAAATGTGGAGGATAATGCCAGCCTCATGGCTCGACGCTGGCTATCCACAGGCCCTCCAGGAAAGGGAGCTCTAGTCCTTTGCAAGGAGCAGAGGGCTGAGAAAACCGTATGTGATGGTGTCGGAGATGCCAGTGTGGGAAGCTTCTGCCAAGTCAGCAGCATCAGGGATTTGCAGGATAGCCCGACCAGGAAGCACATTCCTTCCCCCAGCACTTCCTTCCTGCTGATGGAATTGACATGGGCTGGAATAGCGGAACACATGCTCACACATACACACAGTACGCACACAGCATCTCGCTGGGTTTGATGGATACGATGCATTGATTGAAATACGATGATTCATCCACATGATTTGTAGGATGGCCTGACCAGGAAGCACGTTCCTTCCCCCAGCACTTCCTTCTTTCTGACGGAATTGACATGGGCTGGAATAATGGAACACACACTCACACATACACACAGTACGCACACAGCATCCCACTGGGTTTGATGGATACGATGCATTGAATGAAATACTATGATTCATCAGCATGAGGATGGAGTTTCGTTCTCTGAGCTTGTCACGAGGAAAAGTGACAGGGCCCAGCAAGCAAGTTCTGGAGTACTGGTTCTCAACCAGGGGTAATTTTTTTTCCCCCAGCAGTCATTTAGCAAACTCTGGAGATATGTTTGATGGTTAGAATTCAGGAGATGCTACTGGCCTCTAGTGGGTAGAGCCCAGGGATGCAGCTAAACGATCTACAATGCACCGGACAGGCCCTCTAGCAAAAAAATTATCTGGTCCAAAATGTCAATAGCACCAATGTGGAGGCCCTTTAGAGAGGACCTAGGGAAGAGAAACCTCTTGGTTTATTGGAGGCGGTGACATCCCATCCAGGACATGCAAACGACCCATTAGGGATTAGAAGTATCTTCTAAAGGGCAGCTTCTCTGGAGCTCTGTCTGCAGAGAACACCTTCCCAACCCACTCTTATGACCAGGGCCTGCCATGTGTGGGAGCCTGGGGGCAAGAGATGGCTCTTTCAGCCTGAATTGGTCACCAAGAGCTCAGGGGCTGATCTTCAAGGCAATCCAGGACCCTAACAAGGGCATATGTGGACGCCCTCCAGCCTTGGCATCCTCATCCATTTGATTCCTAATTTTGCAAATGTGAGTTTGGCCCACTCTGGAGTTATAGCTTACCCTTCAGGTTCATGTAACATTATCATGTGTATAGCCCCACAGGCTGTCCCCGTTTCCAGGTGGGCTTGGCTGGGTTCTCTGCGCAGGGTCTCACCAGGCCGAAGCGAATGTGTTGGCCGGGCTGCACTCACATCTGGAAACTCAGGGGAAGAATTCATTTCCAAGTTCATTTGGGTTGTTGGCAGAGTCCGGTTCTTGGTGGTTTTAGGACGGAGGTCCCTGTGTCTTTGCTGGTTGGTTGCCGCGGGCATCCTCTGCTCCCAGGGGCCTCGTGTATCTGCACAGCCAGCAAATATGCACCAAGTCCATCCATGCTTTGGATCTCTCTGGCTTCCTCTTCTGCCATCAGCCAGAGACAGTTTTCTGCTTTTCACGGCTGTGTGATAGATCAGGGTCATCCAGTCTGCCTCCCTGTCTTAAGGTCAGCTATGCCACATAACATGATCATGGGACTGTTGCATCCAACTCACAAATACAGCTTCTGGGGTTAAGGGAGAACATCTTTTGGCACCATTTTTAGAATTCTGCCTATTGCACGGGTATCAAAGTCCTAAAGAATAGTCCGGTCTCTGCCAAGAACCCCATCAACACCATGACTTACTTCAGCAACAGCTTATTTACCACTGCAGCAGATGACAGGGGTGCTTTGGGGCCCAGCTGGAGGGATGTCATCTGCATGGAGCCAGGTTCTAGGACTCTGTTCCCTGCTTTTCGTGGGCTCTGCCTTCGAGGCCATAGTTCCAGAACCTCCTTCCTATAACTCTCCAATACAGCAACCCTCTGGGCATTTGGCCCAGGATTTCTGCATTGATTCTGTTGTGGCTTCTTTTCCAAAAGGGCTCATGTCCAACAAGTGCAAGCTTCTCCTTGGGTGGTGACACCTCCCCATCTCTGTGACTGGCTTATGTGACCTATTGGCATGACCCCGGTTGTCATTTATGCTTCACACATGTGTAGGAAGGGCTTTCGGAGTGGCCTTTCATGAGGGGAGATGGCTCTGTCTCCTCACATGACTATCAGCATGGAAGTCAGTAGGATGGAGAGTGATGGGTCTGGAGTGGCTACTGTCCCCACAGGTATTAACCAGTGACCATAGCAATGTCTCAGTAGAGGGTAATGAATAGCATCAGTAGATGGTGGCTGTGTTTCACTTTCTCAAATCAGTCACAATAGTCTCAATTCAGTGCATTATTTATGGGCACCCACTACTAGCACAGCCTAGAGGTTTCATCAGGCATGCCAACTCCTACTGATGGTGGCAGCTTACCCAGAGGCTTTTACCAAGACAAATAGTGAGACTGCATTTGGCTGATTGGAAAAAATGCTGTGATTGATTAGTGATGTCTGCCATGGCCAGGGAGGGGATAAATAGGCAGGTGAGATAGGTTTGTCCATGAGCCTAGGCCCACTGAGGATGAAGGGGTGAATGAGAGGGCTGCATTTTAGTGGCTCAGAGTGTAGAGTTTAAAATAAAAAAGGCTGGGATTCTGCCCTCAGCTCTGCTCTGTATGTGGATGAGTTACCTAACTTTGCTGTGCCTCAGTCTTCTTATCTGTGAAATATGGACACTGATGATTGCGAGCATTAAATGAGAATGTAAATAAAGCACTCAGCATGGTGCCTGGAATGGAATAAATGCACCTAAGACTGTTCACAATTGCACAAGGATCCCTCAGAGGGGCCAGGCATGGTGGCTAATGCCTGTAATCCTAGCACTTTGGGAGGCCAAGGCAAGTTGATCACTTGAAGTGAGGAGTTCAAAACCAGCCTGGCCAACATGGTAAAACCCTATCTTTACTAAAAATACAAAAAA
>NW_016808980.1:2211443-2237464 GCF_001698545.2 Rhinopithecus bieti
AAAAATATATATATATATATATATATATAGCCAGGTGTGGTGGCCGGCGCCTGTAATCCCAGCTACTCAGGAGGCTGAGGCAGGAGAATGGTTTGAACCTGGGAGGCAGAGGTTCCAGTGAGCCAAGATCGCGCCACTGCACCCCAGCCTGGACGACAGAGTGAGACTCCATCTCAATAAATAAATAAGTGTCTCTCAGAGGTTGACAGTCTTCTCAGGGAGACAGATATGCAGATAAACACAGGTAATAAGTATTAGAATTGCAGGATTGGGTATGGAGAGTGAGGCACAAGTAGGAAATACTCACTCTCCTGAGGTGGACACTGTCTGCAAGGGACTACATCAGCTGGCTACGGAAGGATGGGGAGCCGCTTGCTAGGTGGAAAAGAAAGGAAGGGACTTTCCAAGAGAGGGAGGTGGGCAAAGGTCACAGGGCTAGGAAATCAATGACAAGTTCAGAGAGGCACTGGGCATGGCAGAGGAGGGAGGGAGCTGAGAGGACAGCAGGAAGCAAATCTGTGCATAAGATGAGCCGTGCTGTTGAGGACTGCATGAGCTGTACTAAGGGATCTGGCCCTAACTGGGTGTGTGTGTGTGTTAGAACACGGTTTGGCTGCCATAAGGGTGGATCCTCAAAGCAGAGGGGTGTGGACAAGGCAGGAAAGTTCTTTTCTCTTATGGACATTCCCCCGGTGGTGTAGCGGCTCTGCTGTGTGAGGTCTCAAGGGCTCTGCCTCCTTCTTCCTTGCTCTGTGTGTTAGTTATTCATAACTAACTGTGAAGTAACTGCTTCACAAATTACTGCAGAACTCGGTGGGTCAGTGCAGCAGCCACAGTTATCGTCTCACAATTTCTGTGGGTTGGGAATCCAGTGTGATGAGGCTGGGTCTTCAGCTGCATGGTCTCCCATAGGCTGCAGTTGAGGTGTTGACCTTGGTTGCCATCTTGTCTCAAGGCTTGACTGGGGAGGGCTCTGCTTCCAGGCTCTCCCAGGCAGAATGCAGTTTCTTGCAGGGCATTGACTGGGGGCTGTTGGTGGACCTTAGTTCCTTTCAATCTGGGCCTTTCCAGCACGGTGACTTGCTTCGTCAAAGCATGCAAGCCAAGAAGGCGACAGAAAGGGAGAGAGAGACCTAGCAAGAGAATGCAGCCACAACAGAAGCTAGTCTCTTGAATAATCTTGTTAGTGACGTTCCATTCCATTTGCCACATTCTACTCATTAGAAGCAGGTCCCTAGGTCCAGCCACACTCAGGGGCTGGGAGTTACATACCATGTGAATACCAGGAGGGGGAAATCACTGAGGACAGTTTCCAAAACTGCCTTCCACACTCTACCACCCCTTGAGTATGTCCTTGTCCACCTGAGACAAAATGTGCACCTTCCAGCCCATGGGGAGAAATCAGAAAGGGGGTGCCCCTCGCTTTTAGCCCAAGACACAGAAATGACAAGCAGCACTTCTGTTCACCTTACATCGGCCTGAGCTTAGTCGGTGTCTCCCCTTGCCCGAGAGCTGGGCAGTTGCAGTCTTTAGCTGAGCCGCCAGGTGCCTGCTTCAGAATTAGGGGTTCTATTTCCGGGACAGGAGAGAATGGAGACTGGAGAAAAGTGGCAATCTCTGCAACTCCAGGGCCTGCCAATTGGTGTTGGGAGCAGGACATAATTTCTTTCTTGTATAAAGTAGAAAAATTCTTTCCTTTCCTCCACAAATAGTCATTGAGCGTCTTCTGTGGGTCACACATGTGCCAGACACTATGCAGAGTGGCAAAAGGAAGGAAAGGGAAGGGAATGGAGGGGGAAAGAAACAAACTCAGGCCTGTCCAGGTGTGTGCAGAGATTACAGCCTAGCTGGGGACAGATAGGAAATAACCCCAGACCTAAATGAACACGTAATTACACTGCGTCAGGTGTTAGGAAGGAAGCAGATTCACAGACTGTGGCTGTGTTTTTAATTCTCTTGCTAGGCCCCTCTCTTTCCTTCTCTGTCTCTCTCTCCCCCTGTAACGGGGTCTGTCCTAGTCAGGGAATGAAAGGCGGCTTTGGTGGTAGATTTCATTTCACCCCATGCACTCTTCCCGTGTGATGTACATGTGCTTCCTGCTGACAAGTGGGTTCTGTGTCCCTTACCCTAGAATAGAGTAGTCTTACCAGTCTTAGTGACTCACTTCTAATGCCTAGTACGTGGCAGAAATGAGGCTGTGTGACCATCAAGGGAGGTGCCATAGCTTCCGCCTGGTTTGTTGCCTCTCTCGAGACACTCACCTTTGGATCCCAGCCACCGTGCTGTGAGCAAACCCACAACAGCGCCCCCTGGAGGAGAACAGCAGCCCCAGCCAAGAGCCAGGATCAACAGCCAGGCCCCAGAGTGCAGGCACCTTCAGACAGCTCCAGCCCAGGCCTCACGTCCTCCAGCTGGGGCCCGCGACATCCCGGAGCAGAGATTCAGGCCCACTGAATCCTGCCCAAAGTCCTGGCCCACTGGGTCACTAAGCAGAAGAAACCCTTGTTTCATGCTGCTGGTATTTGGGGTGATGTGTGGACAGCCAGTCACCAGCACAGCCTCTCTGAGGGAGTGGCACTTCAGCTGCGCCTTCAAAAATGGCTTGGCAGCAGCCAGACAAAGAGCATGGGAGGAGAGGACGTTCCAGGCAGAGAAAATTGCACAGCCAAAGGCCCTGGGGCAGGAACAAGCTCGGTGCATTTAAGGAAGAGCAGGGAGGCCCCTGTGACTGAAGCTCAGGACAGGGGTGGGTGCTGGGGGCCGAGGGGATGAGTTGCAATTTCCCATCTGCCTCAGGCATAAGGAAGAAGGAAAGGGGTATGATCTGAATTGCTTTTTTTTTTTTTTTTTTTTTATGAGACAGAGTCCTGCTCTGTCACCAGGCTGGAGTGCAGTGGTACGATCTTGGCTCACTGCAACTTCCAACTCCCAGGTTCAAGCAATTGAATTGCTTTAAAAAAAAAAAAAAAAAACAGATTCTGCAGGCTGCAGAGTGGAGGAATGACGGCAGTGGCAGTTGGGGAGGGCACACACGACAACCGAATGATGCTGCTGACAGCACGTGGCCAGTGGCAGGTCAGGGCCATGGACAAAGAAGGAAGTGACCTGGTTTGAAACATGGAATAGGGGACACGTTCCTTAGGGCAAAGGTAATGTTTACAAGTCAATTCTGAAATGCTGTCATCTCACCTGGGAGTGTTGAGGCCTGATGCTGTTATTCTCTGTATTTGTCAGGGGTCTTTTGGATACAAGAAAATGAACTCCAGGTTGATGACTGTAAAAAGGGCTGCTTGTGGTGGTTTTTGTTTTGTTTTGTTTTTGGCTGACATATGTGGAAATTCCGAGTCTGTGGCTCGCACCCCCTCCCTCAAGCCCCAGTGCCCCTTGGCTCTGCCTACAGCCCCACGGACCACTCTCAGGCGGGTCTTTCTGTAGACCTGGGCTGGATGTACAGGCACTTCCACGGTCAGATCCAGGGGAGCGGAAGGCATGGCTTTCTGCCGACAGCTCTGGAAAGCCCCAAGGATTCTTCTCGTTGGCTCTGATATACTTGTGTCGCTTCCTCTCCTGTGGTCAGGGCAATGTGATCCTGTGATTGGCCAACTCTGGGTCACTCACTTTTCCTGGGAGCCAGGGGTGGAGCCCATACCACAGGGCCACATGATCTGAGAGAGGGAGGGTGGCCCCAGTGGGAAATTGGGGTACTGTAACCAGAAAAATAGACAATGAATGTAGGCCAGACAAGAATGATAAATGCTCATGGCAGTCAGTAACACTTTAGTTAGAAACAGCATATTGGCAAGCACAGGCAAGGGAGGAAGTAACTTGAGGAGCCAATGGGATGAAGACCTAGGGTTTTGAATGGGGAAAAGATGTAATCACCTCACTTTGCCCTGATACTTTGTAGTTGCCTGTATTAGTCCATTTTCACACTGCTATAAAGACATACTCGAAGCTGGGTAATTTATGAAGGAAAGACGTTTAATTGAGTCACAGTTCTGCATGGCTGGGGAGTCCACAGGAAACTTACAATCATGGCAGAAGACAAAGAAGCCAGTACTTTCTTCACAAGGCAGCAAGGGAGAGGAGCAAGTGCAGGGGAAACTGCTACTTACATATAAACCATCAGATCTTGTGAGAAGTCCCTCACTATCACGAGAACAGCATGAGGGAACCCACCTCCATGATCCAATCACCTCCCACCGGGTCCCTCCCTGACACGTGGAGATTACAATTGGAGATGAGATTTGGGTGGGGACAAAGAGCCAAACCATGTCATTACCAAAGGGTTTCTCCGGTTTTGCCTTAATTCGTACTCACAGCAGTCACTGGCTGGAGTGAGCATCATCCCTGTCTACATGACAGATGAGGAAATGGGCTCAGAGAGGGGAGCCTCTTGCTGCAGATCCCGCCACTGAGAAACTTGAACTCAGGCCCGAGACTCGAGGTCCAAGCCATCTCTGCAGACACCATCTCTCAGGCCCAGAGTTTCCAGTGCCTGGATGTTGGGAGAAGACAGGTGCCTGAGCACCCAGGCATTAGATGAGGCAGAAGCAGTTTGAGGATGCTTTGAGATCAGCTGATGTGTAATACTCATAACTGCTATACTTTACTGAATGCACTTACATAGATCACATCATTCAGTCCTCCCAGAAACACAGGTGAAAGAGAGACTGTTGTTATCACCATTTTCCAGAAGGAAATAAAATGAAGGTCAATTAAGAAACCCACTCAGCATTACCCAAATAAGGTGGGGTGGAGGCAGGATTCGAACTCAGGTCTCTGACTCTGTGGCCGGCTGACGACCTACTGTACAAGAATTCCTGCAGTTCTAAACCACCTTGAGTCACTGTCACCACACTTTCGGGCCAATTAGGACACTGAAATCCTTGCTAATTCATTCTGTATCTTAGGAAATGGACGTACCCAGGAAATAGACTTTAAGGTTTCAGGGTCTTATCTCTGTGTCTTAGCTTTTGTGCCTATGTTGAAAGCTATGTGACTTCATAAAGGTTTCCAAGGACTGGCTGTGCTGTGTGTGTGTATGCAGAATGGAGGTGAAATACTGTTTGCTCAGAAGAGTCTAGAAATTTTTCTGGTGTTTCCTTGACTACCTACTCTAGGATGCTAGAGAATGTTCTGCTAAATCATTTTAGCAGTTGTATTTTACTCATTTATGAATCTTTAACTTTAAACTTCCTCCACTCAGAAATCCATAAAATTGGAAATTAACCTCCATTTATGGCGAGTCTGTTAGCAGCTAATCCCTCCCGACAGCCATTATATCCATTTCCCTTGGTGCTAGAAATAGAGACACCCAGGCCATGGTGGGCAGACAGAGGGGAACCTCCAAAAGATACCCGGGCTCTGACATCCTTGGGGGTTGCCCTCAGGTCTGGGACACAAGCTGAAGTGATGTCACCCAATGCCACAGCACGGAACTCCCTCTGTGGTGTCTGTGGTCAGACTGGGGCCCAGAAGTGTCTCCCTTCCCGGTGTTTGATGTCCTGATGAAGTCACGTTTCTTGGGCTGAGGATTTGGTTACCCATGATTGCCTTGCAAACTGGCAGATGTAAAATAAACATTTCTAGAGCTAGAAGCACAGGGAGCCTAAATGCTAGTGGTGGCCCTAGGATCTTATTCCTTTGTATCTTATTCCTAAGATACAGAGACCTAAGACCTGCATGGCAGCGACCTGGAACAACTTAGGTTTTGCATTTGCCAAGGCCTGATGCTACACACACACACATGCACACATGGACATGCACACACGCATCATACATGCATACACACAGACACGTACAGCATGTACATGGAGACAGATATACATGGATACACATACATGGACACACGTCATACCTGCACACACAGAGATACACGGATACGTGCACACGGACACACATGCATGTACAGAGGCACACACGGACAGGGAGGAAAGGGAAAGATGAACAGCACGTGACTGGATCAGCCTGGGTCCCCAGTACTGTTTGCAGTGTGGACTTGAGCCCCCTGGGGCGCAGTGTGCAGTGCAGGCTTCCACACTCACGCAGAAAGCAGACATGGCCATTGGAGGTCCCCTGCCAGGGCTACCAATGAGTTACTTTCTCCACCTCTGCAACCCCTTCCCAAGTCAGCTCTCTCAAGCTGCTATTGTTCCGAGTGAAGGCAGCGTGTTCCCTCTGCAGAGAAGCAGCTCCTGCGCCCACTTTAAGGGATCCAGATCCTTCTGTCTGGCCAGGTGTGAGAAGGGTAGTAGGACCCCCCACCCCCCAAAAAGCAATCATGAAAACCCAGATTCCCGTGAGGCCTTATGTCATGTGAGCCCTGCCTACCTTCCTCCACTCCCTTCCTTGCAGCTTCTGCCTCCAAATCCCTCCTGGAGCTTCTCAGATATCCCAGGCTTCTTCCACCATCCAACCCCCACATGTTTGCTTCTGCTGTGCCCTCTGCCGGGAATGCTCTTCTCAGGTCTCTGCCCATCTGTCACCTCCTAATGGAAGCCCTCCATGATCACTCTATCTAAAATATTAATAGTATCCCCGGCCGGGCGCGGTGGCTCAAGCCTGTAATCCCAGCACTTTGGGAGGCCGAGACGGGCGGATCACGAGGTCAGGAGATCGAGACCATCCTGGCTAACACGGTGAAACCCCGTCTCTACTACAAATTACAAAAAACTAGCTGGGCGAGGTGGCGGGCGCCTGTAGTCCCAGCTACTTTGAGGCTGAGGCGGGAGAATGGCGTAAACTTGGGAGGCGGAGCTTGCAGTGAGCTGAGGTCCGGCCACTGCACTCCAGCCTGGGCGACAGAGCGAGACTCCGCCTCAAAAAAAAAAAAAAAAAAATAGTATCCCCATTACTTTATTCTATCCCTCTTACCCTGTTTTTCCCCCCATAGCATTTCGAACTACCTGGCCTGATGCTGTATGTTTGGTTATTTATCTATTACCTGTCTCCCGCACTAAAACATCAGTTCCGTGAGGCTGGGGATTTTTGTCTGCCTTGTTCAGTGTTGTATCCTCATGCCTACAACAGGGTCTGGCACCGCAGATGCTCAATTAAGAGAGGGCAAATGTGTGGATGAGCGTTGAACACACAACACACAATTACAGGAGAAGTCAAAGTCAGTCATTCACTCTGGGCTGGATGGTGGGATCCAGATTAGAGCAGAAGGCTGGGTGCAGACAAAGGCCTGTTCACTTTGGGTTGGAGAATTCATTCAGGGAAGACTTCATGAAGAGCCTGAATCAATTGTGTTGCCTTCCTAGGGAGGTGACATTTTATGAAACTTGTCCAAAGCAGGGGAGAAGTGTGAAGAGGGAGAGTTCTAGAATCTAGCTGCCTGGGTTGACAGCCCGCCTTGCTCCTTTCTTGCTGTGTGAGCCTGGGTAAGTAAGTCATGCATCCTCTCTGAGTCTATTTTAACATCTGAAAACGAGCTAATAACGGTACCACTTACAGAAGATTGGGGGTGGATCTAATTAGATAATACAGCTAACACATTGAGCCCATGACTGGCACACAGTATGCCTGCAATATATTTTAGCTTTTAAAAGCTTTTGTTGTATGAAGGACCCATGCATAGGTAGCTTGGTGTACAATTTGGGACAAGTCACTTGACCTCTCTGGCCCCGGGTTGCTTCATGTGTGAAATGAGGAACTCAAATTCAGTTCTTCCCAGCTTCTATCACTGCCTGGGTCCTTACATTGTGTGGTGGGGTTGGAAGTCAGCTGGAGATTTTCTTTAATCTAGTCTTTCTCCCTTATGTCTTCTCGATTTAGCTCCTGGAAAACCTTGTTAGCTTGGGTTGAAAACAAGAAAGACAGATCCAGTTGGGTGTTAAGAAGGCAGAGCTCAGAGTTGAGTGGTGTGACTTTAGGATAGAGGAATAGGGACCCCATGGACTTGGGCCTTGTGTCTGGCAGAGGGAGGGGTTGGAAGGTGGGTGCTGGTTGGCAGCGCAGCAGACAGCTCGGGCCTGATGTGCCCAGATGTGAGCTGCCTTGGGCAGGACTAAAGCCTTGGGAGTAGCAATCTCTTAACAGCCCTGTACATACCCCTTTCACTGCTGAAATGCTCAGGTTCTCTTGGTTTCAAGTGACAGAAACCAACCCCAGACTGGCTCCAGCGATGCAGGGGCTATCCTGACTCATGAACCTAAATAGATCATGATGAATCTTTGTGCCTGGTTGAATATTGGGGCTTAAAGAATGTATTCAAGGATTGCGCTTTCTCCTTCTGCTTTTCCTTCGGCCACCAATAGTTTCATAGGCTTGCATCCTACAGCTCAGTGAGGCCCTGGAAAAAGAGCACCGCTTTTCTCAAACTTCCTAGGGTTGATTTGACCCACTGATTTGGCTGGGCTTGGGTGTGGGCAGGGAACCCATGGCGTGGTCAGAGTCGTGGAGTGTGGTGATGCGTCAGGCCCATGTCACAGGCTCTGACTTGGAGCTTCAGAGCGCTTGTGCAGGTGAGTGTGTGTGCAAGTGCACACGTGACTATAAGAGGGTGTGTGAGTATGTGTGTGAGTGTGCACACACACAAAAACAATGGGACAGTCCTTCCCACCATCACTATTTGAGCTGAGAACGGGGGAGCAATGGTTCTCTAGGAGAGCCGAGGGGCCATTCAACATAGAGGGGAGATAGGGAATCATAGGTGGTGAATAGTGATATGGGGCCCTTGTTAAAAGCACAGACTCGGGGGCCATTGCCTGTGTCAGATTGTCCCTTCACTAGCTTATGACCTGGGTCAAGGTTCTTACTCTCTAATTGCCTCCATTTCCCCATCTGGAAATTGGGGATGTTAGTGCTTCCGTCAAAACAAGAGTCTGTGAGGATTAAGTGAGCTATGATATGAGAAGGTGCTTCCAGCTGGCTCCTAGATGCCCTTTCTGAGAAGCGGAGGTAGTCATGGAAATGCCAGCTCCTCTCGGTCAAATACATTCATAAATGTCATTCCTCAGATTTCCCTTTCGGAGCAGCTCAGTAGGTTGTGAGTCCAGGCCAGGCAGAATAGAAGATGGGGCTTACTGATTTGTGGAGACTGGCCCAGGAGAGTCGACTGCTAACTGGAAGTGGGAGTAGGTGGAGTAGGTGGGGAGAGGTGGACAGGCACCCTCCGTAGACTCAGAGAGCTGGATGCATGCTCCACCCCTCACATCAAAAGCCAGTCAGTCTCTGGACCTGGGGAGGAAGGGTCAGCTATTTTTTACTCTCCTTGACCTTTGTCAGGTAATCCCAAATGTTCACCTGTTTAGGTTATACATTTATCTATCTGCCACTTTCTGCTGCAAAATGTAGGAATTTTAAAGGTCAATATGTTTGTAAAGCCTGATAGTTTCCCATGTGTTTAGTGCTGAATGGTCTGTGGACAGGTATGTTAGTTACTGTGGCGTAACAAATCATCCACAAACCTCGTAGCTTAGAACAACAAACAGTTAAAACTATCTCACAGTATCTGTGGGGCAGGAATCCAGGCACAGCTTAGCTGGGTCCCCTCCTTCAGTGTCTCTTCCAAGGCTGCAATCAAGGTCTTGACCAGGGCTAGGATCTCATCTGAAGGCTCAACTGGTGTTGGCTCCATTTCCAAGTTCATGCATGTGGTTGTTGGGAGGATTTGTCATGTGTGGGCTCTTCAATTCAGGGCCTCAGCTCCTTAGTGGCTGTTGGATGGAGAACTCTGTCAGTTCCTTGCCACACTGGCTCCCTGCTCCCCACAGGGCAGATTTCAGCATGAGCTGGCTATTGACCATGTGAGCCCTCCAAGCTGGTAAGCTGCTTCCTCACAGCCAGCAAGGGAGAGGGTCTGCTAGCAAAATGGAAGCCCAACTATTCTGTAATCTAATCACAGATGTGGCATTCCCCCAGTATTGAGGTATTCTGTTGGTTTGATGGAAATTACCCGAGGAAAAGGGATTACCCGAGGGCATGAATATAAGAAAGTAAAGATCAAGAGGGTCATCTCAGAAGCTGCCTGAGCTTCCAGGGAAGAAGCTATGAGGTGTGAACAAAGACCCAGCCACACCGGATCCAGGATATCTTCTTTAGGTAGTTGCACCTGCCCACACCTCTCCTTCCAATAAATCTTTCTTTGTTTAGGAAGGAAATGGTCTTTCTTAGTTAACATGAACAGGGGACATTTCTTGAGGGTGGTTGTAAAAGAACTCCTGTAACCTGACCAAAGCAATCTCTCACCAGAAAGACCTAGCTGCTGGGGATGGGGTGGGGGGAGCTGCATCCGTTTGCATGCAGAGCCAGGTTCTCTAGGGAAGGAAGGAACTGAGATAGCCATCATTGCTTCCCATGACCTGAAGTTGGGAAAAGCCATCAGAGTGGACTCTGGGGCTCTCACCTAACATCTACTGGAGAGAGACAGGAAACCCACGTGACTGGGGACAGATCCAGAACAAGAAATCATCAAGAGGGTGGGAGCACCTGGCCAAAGCTTGAGAGCCCTAACGAGGTTCACAGGGTACTGCTTCTAACAGGGCTACTGGCTGAGCTGGAATCTCTTCAGCCCCCAGCAGTCCCAGCATTGTGTTGGGGAGTAGTATATCTTGAGCTCAGAGAGCAGCCTGTGCTCCACAGTGACCCCTGGTGGCAGTGAGACCTGATGACTTTAGTGTAGGGTTCTGTTGTTTGGAAATAGGACTGATCCTCTTTGGACCATGTAAATCCCAGGATTCTTGGATAATGGGAGTGTTGAGAAAATGAGGTGCTTCAGAGGAAGTATTAGACTTCCTGCTGCTGAAGGTGTAAGGGCTCAATGTATTCATGAAAACGTGAAAGCAATAGGGAGGACACTTCAGTGGTCCCGAAGGTTATGGAATAAACCAGAAGTCCGCAAACTTTTAATAAAGGGCTGCATAATAAATATTTGAGGCTTTGTGGGCCATACCTCCCTTTCTCAGCTAATGGACTTGGCTGTTGTAGCATGAAAGCAGTATAGACAATAAGAGAGTGAGCATGGTTGCATTCTAATACAGATTTGTTTACCAAGACAGCCAGTTGTGGGTCATAGTTTTCTGACCCCGCAGGGTAAACAGTTGAGGCTAGTCTTTCCACCTTTGTAAAAAAGATTTTGTGAATGTTTCTGGTTCTGTGAAATGTTCTTTCTTCCTTTGGATAAATGGAAGTTCACTGACCTCCATTTGTTCATTGCTGTATTTTATTTTGTTTTATTTTATTTTATTTTACTTTATTTTATTTTACGTTACTTTATTTTATTTTACTTCATTTTATTTTATTTTATTTTATTTTACTTTACTTTATTTTACTTTATTTTATTTTATTTCATTTTATTTTATTTTGAGACAAGGTCTCACTCTGTCACCCAGGCTGGTATGCAGTGGCTTGATCATGGCTCACTGCAACCTCAACATCCCCTGGCTCCAGCAATCCTCCCACCTCAGCCTCCCAAATAGGTGAGACTACAGGCGCACACCACCACGTCTGGCTGATTTTTAAAATTTTTTTAGAGATGGGGTCTTGCTATGTTGCCCAGGCTGGTCGCAAGCTCCTGGGCTCAAGTGATCCTCTCACCTTGGCCTCCCAAAGTGCTGAGATTAGGTGCCAGAGCCCCCGTGCCTGGCCGTGTTTCTTTCTTTGTATAAATGGAGAGGCATTTATGAATTATTGTATTCTCCTTTAGGCCAATGGAAATGCAGTCGTGGATTTGCTTCATTGTTTTTTTCATCTTTTGTGAGTTATACAAAGTCGTTCTAATGCATATATGTACACACACACGTACAAGCTTAGGAATGTACTATTTGTGGTTGTAAAAATGAAGCTGCTCATCTTCTGCTCTGAGAGTCTGGAAAAGTTTATAAATATCAAATAGTATCTGCTGGCATTGTCCAGTAAGACACATCACTTCCTATCGTGTGGGCGCGTCCCTCCAGTCTAGCCGTGTGCCTACGACACAGAGCTCTAGTTGGCATCAGGATTTTCCACTAGACAGTCCGCGTTCCCCAGCGGCCAACTCGGAGGCGTTCCCGCCCTCAAAGCCACAGCCAAGTCCAGGGCCTCAGGGACAGGTCTGGGGAAAATCCATCAAGTAATTTGGGAGAACCGAGGTGTCTGGGTCGAAGGCAGAGGGATTCCCTCCCACCCTGGCCTCTCTGCTCCTTTCCAGACAGACCTGCCAGGCATTGCCAAGGTGCTTTTTAAAATCTTCAAACAGAGTTTTAACCATGATGTGTGGTAGACGTAGGTATCCCTCACGCACTCATAGGTATTTTATTGAAATATGTGAAAACAATGGAGCAATGAACACAGGCCTGAGTTATTATATATTAAAGTACACGAAATGAGATTCGGGCTTAAATTGTTGTAGCAGGGTTTGACCACAGCAGAATCAACTGAAGGGATTTAGCGTAGGGATTTGACCTTATGTAACATGGGGAGCTGGTCCACCGGTCTACCTAGGGCTGCTGCTTTGAATTTGATGCTGGATCCTCAAGTCAGCAGGGCGGCCACCAAGAAGGAAGGATGGATGGGAAGTGGGAGGGAATGGCGACAATCTGGAGCCACCAGGACGAGCTGTAACTCAGGATGACAGACTAGAAACCCCCCGTCCGTCTCTCGCCACTTCCAAGCATCCGCCTGTGATTACCCACTCAGGTGATCTGCAGGAAAAGGTGGCATTCTTCATCCTGGAACGAAACAGGCCTCTGCCAGGATTCAGAGACACTAAGGAGGATCCACAAGGGCTTGAAGCTGCAGGCTTAGCTGCTGCCCACACCAACCAGGCAAGCCCACAGAAGGGTGTCCACGTGGGTGCGCTGCAGCCACGTGCTCCGTGCCCACCTTCCAAGCATAGCAGCTGTCTACCTGCTGCTTCGCTTCCCCTTTCCAGTTCTCACCCAAAACGTCTCTTGGTCTATGCTAACCAGAAACAATGCAGGGAAGGGAATTCTGGGAATTCCAACTTAGCTGAGATGACGTGATCCAAATCTACCACAATTACTACATTAAAAAGCAAATGGCAGTAAGTGAATTTTGACTGGGGCTTTTATTAGAAATGTTATTCCCACTGTCAGCTTAAATGTAGATATTTAAAACGTCCCTAAGGAAAAAAGTTACCACATAGTAGGAAAGGCTCCAAGGTCACAAAACGTAGACCCAAATTATGAGCTGGGTGGCCTAGGACAAGTCTCTTAACCTCTCTGAGATTGCATAGCTTCACTTGTAAAAAGAGGATTAAGAACACCTACTGCATACAGCTAATATGTACAAGATTTAGCACAGTGGCCACACGCAGTATGCGCTCAATAAACGAAACAGCAATTCATCAAGGCACATAACAACAGCGTAACACATTATGTGGCACTATTTTCAGAATGTACCAAATCCATTTAAGTCTTTCACTAACCTGTGAACGCCACGAAGTCGAGGGTTATGAGTAAATGAGCAATGTGAATGAATGAATTCACTGTATTCCTGGGTACCAGGCAGAATGGGTGTGATCACGCCTGCTTAAGTATAACAAACTCAACTTTAGTTTATTGATTTAAGTGCCAAGCCAAGGCTAGGTGCCTGACCTTCTCATGCCCACACCAACCAGGTGAGCCCACAGAAGGGTGTCCACATGAGTGCACTGTAGCCATGTGCTCTGTGCCCACCTTCCAATCCATTGTCCTTTCCAACACAAACTGCCACATCTCTCCTGCATACCAGAACATTCTGGGACTACAGTGAAGAAGTGGCTTTGTGTACAGAGGCTGCTCCCTCTACTTTCATTTCCCCATTATCCTGATGTTGTAGCAAATGCTTAGAGTTCTTCATAGGTTTGCCTACAAGAAACCTCTGTTGAAGAGGCTGTGCTCCATCTGTCTTCAGAGAGACCTGCATTTGCTGCTTTCACTGGCTAAGTTTCACCTTCTCTGGTTCATTCATTCAACAAACTAGATTAAGAATCTATTATGGGCCGGGTGCGGTGGCTCACGCCTGTAATCCCAGCACTTTGGGAGGCCAAGACGGGCGGATCACAAGGTCAGGAGATTGAGACCATCCTGGCTAACACGGTGAAACCCCGTCTCTACTAAAATACAAAAAAAGTTAGCCGGGCATGGTGGCGGGTGCCTGTAGTCCCACCTACTCGGGAGGCTGAGGCAGTAGAATGATGTGAACCTGGGAGGCGGAGCTTGCAGTGAGCCAAGATCACGCCACTGCACTCTAGACTGGGCGACAGAGTGAGACTCCGTCTCAAAAAAAAAAAAAAAAAAAAAAAATTTTTTTATTACCACCAATTTTCTAAAAAAGAGGGAAAACAAAGGAAAAAAAAAAGAATCTATTATGTACTCAGCATTGTTCTAGAAACTGAGGATACAGCAGTGAACAAAACAGACATAGCCCTATTCCCATGAAGCTTATACTCTGGTTGGCTGTGGAAATGAGCTTCCAAGAGGGCCCCAGGGATCCCTGCCTCCTGGTACTCACAACCATACTGAATAGGGATCACTTGTGTCACTCAACATGGATGGATGGATGGATGGGTGGGTGGGTGGATGGATATATAGATAGATGAATAGATAGATGATAGACAGATGATAAGTAGATAGATAAATGATAGGTAGATGATGGATGGATAGATAGATATGTAAATGACTGATAGGTGGGTAGACAGATGATACATAGATGGTAGATAGATAATAAACAGATGATAAATAGATGATAGATGATAGGTAGGTAGATAGATGGTAGGTAGATAATAGATGGTGGATAGATGTATAGATGGATGGATGGATGGATGGATTAGATAGATGATAGATGGTAGATAGGTAATAGATGATAAATAGATGATAGATGATAGGTCAGTTGGTAGACAGATGATAGGTAAATAGTAGATAGATGGTGGACAGATGTGTAGGTGGATGGATGGATGGACAGATAGATTGATTGATTGGATAGATGATAGGTGATGGCACAGCAGTGACTTCTGCAGCAAGGTCATA
The DNA here is from genome assembly GCF_001698545.2 of Rhinopithecus bieti. Lineage (NCBI taxonomy): Eukaryota > Metazoa > Chordata > Mammalia > Primates > Cercopithecidae > Rhinopithecus > Rhinopithecus bieti. The sequence goes on from NW_016808980.1 coordinate 2,226,398, forward strand.
TACACTTTGTGCTTTCCACCTTGCTCTCTCTTGAGGACATATATTGAGTGCCAGGTACTGTACCAATTTGTTACATTGCTTTGTCACACTTAATCTTCATGACAGTCTTATGAGGTGCCTTTCTTATCCCCATTTTCCAAGTGGTAAAACTGAGTCACTCACTCTGGGGGAAGCCTGCTGCTATGCTGTGAAGCCTCAAGCAATCCTATGGCAAAGCTCACGTAGTGAGGAACGGAGGCCTCGCACCGGCAGCCCTATGAGGCAGTCATCTTGGAACCAGCCCTTCCAGGCCCAGTTGAGCCCTCAGATGACTCAATCCCAGCTGATTCCCAAACTCCTGACTCCCAGAAACTGAAGGTAATCGATGTTTGTTGTTCTAAGTTACTATGTTTTTAGAGCAACTCATTATGCAGCAAAAGAAAACTAATACCTAGGGAGCGATGGGCCAAAAATAACCAAAATATACAGCCTGCCAGGTGGCGGATAAGAGCTCTGGAGGAAAATCAAACAGGGAAGGGAGCTGGTGAGGGAGGGGATTGCAACTTTAAGTAAGGTGGTCAGGGAAGGTCTCGCCAAGAAGGTAACAGGTGATTAAAGACTGGAAGGAGATGAGTGAACTGTGTGGAAGGGTCTTCCAGGCAGAGGGATGAGCAGATCAGAGGCTGGGAGGCAGGAGCTTGAGTGCATCAAGGGATCAGCAAAGAGGCTGATGTGGCTGGGACAGGTGAAGGACACAGACGGCAAAAGATGAGGCCAGAGAGATGACAAGGGGCTGGACCCTGAGATACGGAAACCCTGTGATGAGACGCTGGTCACAGCGGCTCATGGTTCCAGACACATCTCGGTGCCAGGCACGGCCCCTTCCAGGCACTGCCGTCTTCAGTCCTCACCGAACAGGGTAGACACTGTGACCCTCCCCACTTGCCGGATGAGGAAACTGAGGCTCACAGAGCTTATATTTCTTACCTAAGGCCACATGATCAGGATGTGGCAGAGCCAGGATTCAAACCCGGGACTGAAGTCCACCAGCTGGAATTCAGTGGTGTGCAGACTCTGCGTCTTCCCCCTGGTATCGTTATAATCTGGGGTGCTCGCTGTCTGAATCAGGATCTGTGGAATCCAGGTAGGAGGTCAATGCACCTCTTTCAGGCCCTGGATGGGGCACAGACCACAAATGGCCCACCAGGGTGGAATTCAGGGGGCGTCTGAGGTTCTGAGGAGTGGCGAGGGAGCCTGGGGTTGCCCATCCCCAGGGGAAGGCAGGGCCGGCAAGGCCTACTTGGCAGCCGAGCTCACCAGCTTGGTTCCCAGCTTCCCACAGACATGCATGAATGCATGAATCACCCGCGCACAGCCTGCCCAGGACGCGCCGTTCTGCGGGGACCACAGCTCCACTTCGAGCAAGGCCAGCCAGGCAGAGCCCTGGAAAAATGCTGCGGCGGGGTGCACCCTGGCACTCGGCTGTGCTCTGTGTCGCCCCAAATCCGCCTGTGGCCTCCTGCCAACCGAGTGGGATTCGGTACATTGGTTTAAAAGAAAAAGTCAATGGAGCACTTTTTGAGATGTCCGAGGCAGATGTTACTGCTTTTTCTCTACAGGTTATGAAAGCAATACTAGGTGACTCTTACTGAATATGTTCTGAGTGCCAGGTACTAGACCAATACAGTCACATGTAATCTTCCTGATAATCTTCTAGGGGTGCCATTATTATTTCCATTTTCCAAGTGGGAAAACTGAGGCTTTGAGAGAAGAAATAATTTGGTTATTTTATTTTATAAGTTCCAGAATACATGTGCAGGATGTGCAGGTTTGTTATATAGGTAAACATGTGCCATGGTGGTTTGCTGCACCCATCAACCCATCACCTAGGTACTAAGCCCAGCGTGTATTAGCTTTTGTCCCTAATGCTCTCCCACACCCACCGTCCCCCAGCAGGCCCCAGTGAGTGTTGTTCCCGTCCCCGTATCATGTGTTCTCATTGTTCAGCTTCCACTTGTAACTGAGAACATGCAGTGTTTGGTTTTCTGTTCCTGTGCTAGTTTGCTGAAGATAATGGCTTCCAGCTCCATTCATGTCCCTGCAAAGGATGTGATCTCATTCCTTTTTATGGCTGCATAGTATTCCATGGTGTATATATACCAGATTTTCTTTATCCAGTCTATCATTGATATAGCCCCTCATTTTTTTTCTGTTTTTTTGAGATGGAACTTCACTCTCGTTGCCCAGGCTAGAGTGCAATGGTGCAATGTCGGCTCACTGCAACCTCCGCCTCCCAGGTTCAAGTGATTCTCCTGCCTCAGTCCCCCAAGTATCTGGGATTACAGGCACCCACCACCACACCCGGCTAATTTTGTATTTTAGTAGGGACAGGATTTCACCACGTTGGCCAGGCTGGTCTTGAACTCCCGAAAGATGATCCACCCACCTCGCCCTCCCAAAGTGCTGGAATTACAGGCATGAGCCACCGTGCCTGGCCCCTACCTCTCATTTTTAAAGTTTCTTTTGTATTCAGTGGAAGTTAAACTTATATAGCAATGTTCACTGAGTCCCATATGCTGATTGCTGAGCTAAGTGTTTCTTTTGTATTCAGTGGAAGCTAAACTTATATAGCAGTGTTCACTGAGTCTTTCCCATATGCTGATTGCTGAGCTAAGAACTGTGTTCATGCCATCACATTTAACCCTTACAATGACCTGACAAGGTAAGGGGCTCTGGACCCAGCTACCTGGATTTGAATCCTTGCCTCTCTGTGCCCACTATCCTTCTTTCTGAAATGGGAACAGCAGCAGTAGTGTCCCCCTCATCAGGTGGTTTAGAGGATTAAAGGATATTATGTACATAAAGTGCTTAGGATCATACCTAAGTACACAGTAAGTGCTCCATAAATGTCAGCTATAATCCCTATTATACAGATGAGGAAACTAGGTGTATGAGAGAAGTAACCTGCCTAAGGTTCCACCACCAGTATGGGGAGGGAGCAGGAATTTGAATTCAGGCAGGATTCTGTTGTTAAAATAAAATAAATTCAATCTCAGTCTTAGATGATCTGTAAGGATTATACTTGTTTTAAATTCTGCACAGTCTAATATTTTACATGTCTGTAAAATAAAGAATATGGAAACAATATATGTCACTACTTTTCAGCTAATGACAAAATATTCAATTAAAAAAAAAATACCGATGACACTTGTGTGCTCAGGACTGGCGGGCTGGGAATGTGATGAAGAATAAAGCAAGAAGGCAGGGCCCCTGGCTTTGCAGAGCGCTGGTCTGGTGAGGTAAAGGGTCTCCCCAACAGGACTCATATGCAGTAATGGCCCTAGTATTGACAGGAGGGTTCCCAAGCTGTGGGAGCTCAAAAAGGAGCTCTTTCCCAGGAGTTAGGGAAGGCTTCCTGAAGGAGGAGACATTGATGCTTAATACTGAAAGAAGGTATGGTAGGCTGCTTCAGCCATGGCCCCCAGTGATTCCTGCCCACCCTGTGGTACTCACACTCTTGTATAACCCCCACCTTAGTGTGTGGCCTGTACCTGGTGACTTGCTTCTGAAGAAGAAAATACAGCAAAATAATGGGCTGTCACTTCCAAGATTAGGTTCCAAACCTTGTGACTTTGCCTTGCTGCCCTCTCTCTTATGCCCTTGCTTGCGTGCTTTGCTGCCTGCCATGTCATTAGATGGTACCATGGAGGGACCCACGTGGCGGGAGCTAAAGAAGACTTCCAGCCAGTGACTTGGGGGGAACTGAGGTCCTTAGTCCAAGGACCCACAAGGAACTGACTCCTGCCAACAGCCCACTGTCAACAGCGAGCTGGGACCCTTCTCAGTCAAGCCTTGAGATGCCTATGACCCTGGAGACACCTGGAGCCAGAGGACTCAGTGATGCTGCTCCTAGATTCCTGAAGGCAGGTGGGCAAGGCCTGTGGGCCTCCTTACAGAACCTGGGCTTGGTCCTGGGGCCACAGAGCCTCAGTTCGCATGTCAGCAGGAGGACAGAAGGACCAGCTACCCGCAAGCATGGCCTGGACAGAGGAGCCAGAGACAAGAGGCAAAACCAGAGGAGGAGACTGTCCCACCAGTGACAGATGGCTGAGACCAGGATGGCCATGGAGGAGAGGAGACACGTGACCAGACCTGAGTGGTCTATCAGAGGCAGAGCCACAGGACCTGCCCATGGACAGGACATGAGGGCTGAGGGAGTGGGATGTCAAGGGACAGCTCCATTTGTGGTTGGGGTGACCACGTGGATGGTGGTGCTGCTTTGGGTGCTGGAAAACATGAGGAATAGTGGACTCTCTGAGCAGGTCACTTCGCTTCTCCGTGCCTTAGTCTCCTCATCTGTGAAGTGGGGGTTAGTAAAACCCACCTAGCAGGGCTGTTGCAAAAATTAAACTAGACAATGCATAAAGACACTTGGAACAAGAGAAAAGATTTATACACCCATGGGCACAATGAATATCTGTGATTTATATGTAATACCTGCCACAGATGCTAGATGTGATTTTCACATGTGTGATTTTTATATTAACACATTGGGGAAGATGCAGTCTGGGGGGCTCTGGGACCACCAGGAGAAGTGTTCACTTTTAGAAATTTTTGTTCTAGTTCTATCTGTGGGAAGAAATAAGCCACTCAAAGGAAATAAGAACCATCTCGCTGAAAACTCACTTTTGCCAGTTGTGGCAAAGACAAATTGCATTATGTTTTTGCTGCCAACTGCAAATGGCGCCCTCCTGAGAAATGGCCTCTGCTCAAACCAGCAGAACCTCTGAAATCGGATGCTTCTCAGGATGATTCAGTTCAGGCCCGGTTGCGTCTTGACATCATTCAGGGTCTAAATGTTCTGTCTCGCCACTACGGATGTATAGATTTCAGGGTTTTGAATGCTGACGGGGGGGAACCGTAACATATTTGTGGGCTGGAGTCATTTCTTAGTTTCCAGGCCTAATCGCAGTCATTTGCATCACAGATATTTCAGGATCTTGACATAGGTACTGAGGCTTCTGGGTGTCAAATATGTGCTGTGTCAGGCACTTCGATATGAAGCTTGTGAAGCTCCTGAACCTCGGCGGTGATGTGAATTATGCACCATGTCATTCTAACACTCCAGACCGGTGGTTCTCAACTGGGAGTGAGTTGTCCCTTCCAGCTGTTACAGCTGTGGGAGGTTTGGGGGTGGCACTGTCATCTACAGGGTAGGGGCCAGGGATGCAGCTAAACATCCTATAGTGCACAGGATAGCCACAAAACAAAGATCAGTATTGATAGTGCTGAGGTTGCCTGGGCGTGGTGGCTCACACCTGTAATCCCAGCACTTTGGGAGGCTGAGGCGGGCGGATTGCCTGAGGTCAGGAGTTCAAGACCAGCCTGGCCAAAATGGCGAAACCTCATCTTTACTGAAAAATACAAAAAAAGAAAATTAGTTGGACGTGGTGGTGGGTGCCTGTAATCCCAGCTACTCGGGAGGCTGAGACAGAAGACTCTTTTGAACTTGGGAGGCGGAGGTTGCAATGAGCCAAGATCATGCCACTGCACTCCAGCCTGGGTGACAAGAGCAAAACTCTGTCTCAAAAAAAAAAAAAAAAAAAATAGTGCTGAGGTTGAGAAACTCTGTTCTAGATTAACTCGTTTGTTTATGGAGCAAAGTTTGAGCATCTGTGTGCCAGGTCCTGTAAGGCTCTAAAGATAAAACTGTGAATGAGACTGGTGAGGTTCCTCCCCTGTGAAACTAACATTCTGGTAGAGAAGGCAGATTTTAAGCATCGGCCTACAAATAAGGATTATTTCCTAAGATAATTTCAGATGATGAAAGTGCTATGAGGACAAACTGTGTCTGTTTATGCACGGAATTATTTTCCTTGTATCTGGCACAGTGCTTGGCATGGAGTTGGGGCTTTGTGAGTTTACGTCAATTTGGGGGTCGTTACAGGTATTCAGGTCTGCCGTTAGCCAGGTATGTACCCTTGGACAAGGTCATCTGTCTGTGCCTCAGTTTCTTCATGTGTGAAATGGATGTTTTCATAAGACCCACCTTGTAGAAGTAGGTGTTGTACAGGTATACAGCCCCTGGAACAGTAAGTGCTCAATAAACGTTAGTGACATTCATTCATTCGTTCATTCATTCATTCACTCACTCTTCCCTCCCTCACCATGAGTCCATGGAAACAGCCTTGGTTCCATCTCTGCCACCTGTGCCAGCTCTCGTTGTTTTCCAGTATCTAGCACAGTGCGATAGACCTTCTAGAAGGAATTAGAAGGATAGTGACAAAAAGACTTGTAAAGAAAATGGGCGCAATTGGGAATAGCCCCTTCCAGCACTGGGGAGGACACAGATGTAGCTCCAGGCCCCACAGCAGGCCCTTCAGGGCTCTCATGATCAATCCGCATGGTGAGCGTGTTCAGGCACCTTGGTGGCTTCCAAAGGTCCCCAATTACCTTTGACTCCTTATATGGTTTTCTTTCCTTCTGATGTCAATTCTTAACTATGGCCAGTTCCCAGGCACAGAAATATGGCCTCAGCTTTCCACCTGGATGAGTCAAGAGCCTTTTAGTCACAAGAAACAGAAAACCTATTGAAATGGGACGAAGCCAAGAAAAGGAATGAACTGGCACGTGTTGTGGAAAGTCAAGGTGTGGCTGGATTCAGGAAGTGATGTTTCCAGGAATCTCTTTCCCTTGATCTCACATGCTAATTTCCTCTATCTTGGCTACATCCTCAGGTGAGCTCTTTCCAAGCACTGGCTAAACCTCCCCACCCTATCCCCAGTGACAACTCTGGACTCACATTTGGCAAGTCTAGAACCTCAGCTGAAAGACAGCATCTCTTTCCCAAGAGTTCCAGCAGAAATCCTGAGGTCAACCCTGGTTGGCCCATCTCGGGTCATGTGCCCATTCCTGAATGAATCCCTGCAGACAAGGGGATGTGGTGTTTTGATTGGCCAGGTCTTAGTCGTGTGCCTGCCCTCTGGTCTGGAACAGGGGTAACCTCATGGCAACAATCTAGAGTGAAAACAGAAGAGGAGTGTCCCCACAAAAGAAACTCAGAGCAATTTACCAGAAGTAACAGCCCAAACATCAGAGGCCCCTGGCCCTTCTTTCTGAGCATAAAACCCAAGGGCTAAAGTCCTCCAACTCCTTCCAATGTAACCAAATGTTTGTTTTTGACGCTGTCAGCCAGTCAGCCTTTTTTGATGAGCAGGTGTCAGCATGGGGAACTCTTATACAAGGGGCATTCACAAAGGAGAGAAGGCTTCAGGGAGGGCAGTGCCTGGCCAGGCCCAGGAACCTCCTCAATACCCACTGCGTCCTGGATATTAACCACAGACACCACCTCCCACCCCCTCATCTCTAATGGCTGAGAGAAAAGGTCTCCATTGCCATGACTTTTGGTCCTTTCATAGAGCAAAAGACCCCTGGGGTCCCCTCTCTCCAAATAAAACGTACCTAAATTTGAGGACAAACTCCTGAAACCTGTTTAATAATAAAGCATACTCAGGATAGAACCTGCCTATAAACAACTTATTTATTTTTTAAGTGAGAAGTATAGATAAGCCTGCCATTAGTTTGTTGAGTTGCTTAAATAATTTTAATCCACTTTGTTGGATACTTCTAAACTTCTTCTAATGTTATCTGCTGTAAAATAAGAACAGGAAGTGAAAACAACTTTTTAAACTTTCTTCTTGTTCAATTTTTAGTGGAATAAATATAACAAAAGCAAACTAAATGTCATGAAATTTAAAACAACTCTTTTCTGGAAGATTAACTTCAAATAGAAGCTGTGGAATAATAGTAGTAACAGTGATGTTTCTGGAAAGGGGTCCTGATCCAGACCCCATGAGAGAGTCCTCGGACCTTGCACAAGAAAGAATTCAGGGTGAATCCAGAGAGTAAAGTGAAAGCAAGCATGTTAGGAAAGTAAAGGAATAAAGAACGGCTACTCCATAGGCAGAGCAGCTGCATGGGCTGCGTGACTGAGTATACTTACAGTTATTTCTTGATTACACACTAAACAAGGAGTGGATTATTCATGAATTTTCTGGAAGGGGAGGTGGATTTCCTGGAACTGAGGGTTCTTTCTGTTTTTACACCATATAAGGCAACTTCCAGGTGTTGCGATGGTATTTGGAAACTGTCATGGAACTGGTGGGAGTGTCTTTTAGCATGCTAATGCATTATAATTAGCAAATAATGAGCAGTGAGAACAACCAGAGGTCACTTTCATTGCCATTTTGGCTTAGGTGGGTTTTGGCTGCCATCTTGGCTTGGGTGGGTTTTGGCTGGCTTCTTTACCTCATTCTGTTTTATCAGCCGAGTCTTTGTGACCTGTGTCTTGTAATACCCATCCTGCTGACCTCCTATCTCATCCTGTGACTAAGAATGCCCAACCTCCTGGGAACGCAGCCTAGTAGGTCTCAGCCTTATTTTACCCGGTCCCTATTCAAGATGGAGTCACTCTGGCGCAAATGCCTCTGACAGTAGGAATGGTAGTGCACATATATTGCACATCTCCTAGGAGCCAGGTATTGTTATTAGCACTTAATCAGTATGAGCAAGGTACTGATACTGTGCCCATTTTATAGATGAGGACCTGAGGCACAGAGAAGTAAAGTAACTTAGAACTAGGGCAACCTGGCTGGTCAATGATAGAGCAGGGAATTGAAGCTGGCTAATCTAGCCCATAATCGATCCTAACCACTGATCCGTAAGGCCTAGAAGGATATGGTTCTCAATCATCTCCTCTTAAGAAGACCTTACTCTTTCTAGATGGCACAAGGAGAAGCCACCCCTGTTGAGTCTCCTATTTTCAGGTTCATTCAGCAAAGGCTGTTTCATGGCTGCTTGATGATTTTACAGTGAAGGCTCAGAACCCATCTTCATAAACAATGTGCTCTGTCAGTTTCTATACCTCCACCCAAGTTCTATAGCCTAGGATCCTCAAGGCACTTCACATATACAAACTTCAAAGCCAATTATATCTACCCTGATGTGACCCGAGGGTGCCTCCCAAGCCCTGGCAGAGCTGACAGTTGGCAATGGAGCTGTTTTAAATGATGTTTCATTTTGATCAAGCCAGAAAAAATGTACAGTTACTCAAAAGGCTATTTACAAACTCCAGCTGTGGCCACTGACCCACATCTAATTGTGCTAATAACATAAACACAAGTGTTGTCCAGGCCTGTGGGATACATTTCAAGCTCACACCACCCCCACTTTTTCCCCATTCCCACCCCCAGCCAAGAAGCAATTTCCTTTGTCACTCACAATTGCTGCAATTAGTGTTATCTACACAGCAATACAAAGCCTGTTTCCTTTGCTGCATCCCAAGTGTGCCATTAGGACAGCTTTGACCTTCGGTGAGGTCTAAATATCAAAATTTGTAGGACTGCCTTTGTAAAAAATTTCAGAGGAAGATTACTGTCATGCGCATCCGTGTGAAGAGACCACCAAACAGGCTTTGTGTGAGCAACATGGCTGTTTATTTCACCTGGGTGCAGGCGGGCTGAGTCCGAAAAGAGAGTCAGCGAAGGGAGATAAGGGTGGGGCCGTTTTATAGGATTTGGGTAGGTAAAGGAAAATTACAGTCAAAGAGGGGTTGTTCTCTGGCGGGCAGGAGTGGGGTGACAAGGTGCTCAGTGGGGAGTTTTTTGAGCCAGGATGAGCCAGGAAAAGGAATTTCACAAGATAATATCATTGCTTAAGGCAAGGACCAGCCATTTTCACTTCTTTTGTGGTGGAATGTCATTGGTTAAGGCGAGGCAGGGCATTTGCACTTCTTTTGTGATTCTTCAGTTACTTCAGGCCATCTGGGCGTATAAGTGCAAGTCACAGGGGATGCATGGCTTGGCTTGGGCTCAGAGGCCTGACAAGTACCATTTCAGATTTCCATTTATACCCAGTCACATCTGTTAGAATTAGGTTTCACTAAATAGAATAGAAAAAAATATGGCCTAAATAAGATAGAAGTTTATTATTCTGTCACATAAAACTGTCATCAGAGGTCTACACAACTATCCTGTTCTGCCAACCTCAGTATGTGGTCTCTATTCTCAAGGCTATCTCATAATTCAGGGTAGCTGCTGCAGCTCCAGCCATCTCATCCATATTCTAGGCCAGCAGCCAGAATAAACTGAGGAGCCAAAGGACCCTCCCAGCCTCCTTTTTACAGAGGCTTCCTCTCATACCTCATTAAAGTTTTAGAGCATTTTCAATTTTTCAAATTTTCAGAGTAGGGATGCTCAGCCTGTACCTAATACCAATAAGTTACTTGATCCCTAGATCACAGCCTCTCTGGAAGAAAGGGAGTTAGTCCCAAGAAATGAAGACTCAGGGTCAGTAGTTTAGACCAAACCAAAGGCACATGGCCATGCCTACCTGCAAGGGATCCTGGGAAATGTAGTCTTTGGACATTGACTGACACTGTGGTATCAGTCACCCTTAGAGATGCTGTGTAATAGAAGGAAGGAGTTCTGAGCACCCAGCACAGTGTTAGAAATCAAGAAGTCCCCTGGTGATTCTCCCATCATTCACTGATGCTGAGTCTTCATTATTTGGGACTAACTCCCTTCTTCCAAAGCGACTGCAATCTAGGGATAAAAGTGACTTACTGGTTTTAGGTACAGGCTGAGAATCCCTAATCTGAAAATTTGAAAAATTGAAAATGCTTCAAAGTCTGAAACTTTTTTTGCATGCTGACATGATGCCTCAAGTGACAAATTCTACACGAGTACTTAACACAAACTTTGTTCCATGCACAAAATTATTAGAAATGCACAATTGGCCGGGCGCGGTGGCTCAAGCCTGTAATCCCAGCACTTTGGGAGGCCGAGACGGGTGGATCACGAGGTCAGGTGATCGAGACCATCCTGGCTAATACGGTGAAACCCCGTCTCTACTAAAAAAAAAATACAAAAAACCAGCCGGGCGACGAGGCGGGCGCCTGTAGTCCTAGCTACTCGGGAGGCTGAGACAGGAGAATGGCGTCAACCCGGGAGGCGGAGATTGCAGTGAGCTGAGAGCCGGCCACTGCACTCCAGCCTGGGAGGCAGAGCAAGACTCCGTCTCAAAAAAAAA
>NW_016808980.1:2237531-2253823 GCF_001698545.2 Rhinopithecus bieti
AAAAAAAAAAAAAAAAAAAAAAAAGAAATGCACAATTACCTCTGCTAATATAAAATTACCTCTGCTATATGTATTATTAGAAATATATAATTATTAGAATATTAATTATTAGAAATATACAATTACCTCTGCTATGTGTATAAGGTATATAGGAAACATAAATGAATTTCCTGTTTTGACTTGGGAGCTGTCACCAAGATATCTCATTATGTATATGCAGATATTCCAAAATCCAAAAATATCTGAAATCTGAAGCTCTTCTGATCCCAAGCGTCACAGATAAGGGGTACTCAACCTGTCATAAATGTGGTTGGGCAAAACCAAAGGACCAATCTCCCTGTGTTCCCAGGAGTGTTTCTCCAAGCTCTACTCCAGATCCAGCTGCACCCTCGTGACACTTTGGTGTTGAGAATCCGGGGGACACCCTTCCCAACTAGTGTCCTTCTCACTCACAATCTGCTCAACTTGACCACACCTGCACCATGGAAAAGCTTTTCAAGACTCTGCTTTGAAACGGGACATCAGCGACCTGTCAGTCATTCCACCATCCAACTTGCCTTCCTTCTCTCGTCTTACTCTCAATCCCCACCACTCTTTCTACAAGACTAGAGGTTGGCTACAGGGCAGGGTAACTCAGAGGAAGTGGGGTCTCCTCCCATGGGAGCCCAGCCTTGGATGTTCTCATGATTGGGTTCATCCCATGATGGAAAGGTATAGATAGTGGAGTTGAACAGCAGCTCTTTCTTAATAATAGGAAAGAAGGCATCAGTAGGACTTTCCCAGAGGAAAGAACTTGGGTCAAAGCAGTGCTTTTCAACTGGAGCCCATTCCCCACCCCCCTGCTCCCACCCCGGGGATATTTGGCGATATCTGGAGACATTTTTGGTTGTCACAGCTGGGATGAGGGTGGGAGTGTCACGGCTGGGATGGGGGTGGGAGTGTTACTGGCATCTAGTGGGTAGAAGCCAGGGATGGTGCTAAACATCCATTGCAAACTTGTCCAACCCACAGCCCATGGGCACAGGACAGCTTTGAATGTGGCCCAACACAACTTTGTAAACTTTCTTAAAACATGCCAGGCATGGTGGCTCACACCTGTAATCCCAGCACTTTGGGAGGCTGAGGTGGGTGGATCACCTGAGGTCAGGAGTTCGAGACCAGCCTGACCAACATGGAGAAACCCCATCTCCACTAAAAATATACAAAATTAGCCGGGTGTGGTGGTGCACATCTGTAATCCCAGCTACTTGGGGGACTGAGGCAGGATAATTGCTTGAACCCAGAGGCAGAGGTTGCGGTGAGCTGAGGTCACGCCATGCAATCCAACCTGGGCAACAAGAGCGAGACTCCATCTCAAAAAAAAAAAAAAAAAAGAAAAGAATAAAAGAAAATTATGTGATTTTTTTCGTGATTTCTTTTTTAGCTCATCAGCTATCCTTAGTGTATTTTACATATGGCCCAAGACAATTCTTCTTCTTCCAATGTGGCCCAGGGAAGCCAAATGATTGGACACCCCTGTCCTACAGTGTGGAGGACAGGCCCCCACAACAAAGAATTATCTGGCTCAAAATATCAACAGTGTCAAGGCTGAGATGCCCTGGCTTAAAGGGAACAGTGATGATGTAGCTTAGTAGTTAAGATTGTGTGCTCTGAGGTCAAAGGCTTGGGTTGAAATCCCAGCTCTGCCACTTGGCAATTATGTGGCTTTGTGAAAGTCCCCTAACCTCTTTAGCCTGTCTGCACACCTGCAGCATTGGTATCTACCTCTGGGGTTTTCTGGAATTTGGATGAGATAATCCCTATAAAGTGTTTTATACAATGCCAGGCACATTGTGCTCTCTCAGGTTTGCAAAACTGGATTGAATAAAGAGAAATACTAATATATATGAGAAATTTCCATACTGAGAATTATAACATTCAGACCCTGTACTGTCACTAAAAGCAAAGCTTGATTCTAAAGTTGAAAAACAAAAACAGAAATCTCCTGTGGTTATGCAAATAGTGTTCCGTGCAGAACCAAGAGGTGAGGCTGCCCTAGAGAGAAGCAAATGCAAGTCCAAGTTGCCGAACCCAAACCGTTTGAAGGAGGATGGTCCAAACAACCGGCCAAGTGGATGCTTTATCTTACCTTCCCTTAACTGCTCTTAACCATGCCACACTTTAGATTGTTGGAGATTTGGACCATGCCTTTCCTCACCCAGATTCCTTGTGTTCTGGGCCTCATCGAGAAGGGATTGAAGGAGGTGAGAGCAAAAACCATTTGGATGCTTCCAGAGAGAGCAATCTAGGCAGAGGTAACAGTAAGGATAAAGGCCTGAAGGCAGAAACATAAAGGTAGTAATCATAAATGCATGGAGGCAAAAGGTCTGGTGTGTTCAAAGGCCAGCAAGGAGGCCAGTGTGGCTGGAGCAGGGTGAGGAGGAAGGAGGAGTCGTGGGGTTGGGGGACAGACCAGACCCTTCTGGACTTGGGTTCTACTCTACTGAAATGAGAAGCTATTGAAAGTTTTGAACAGAGGAGAGACATGACCTGACTTGGTTTTAACAGGTTCCCTCTGCTATTGGGTGGAGAATGGACTGTGGGGGGCCAGGGTGGAGACAGGGAGCCCAGGGAGCAGGGCACTCCAGTAGCCCAGGTGGGAGAGGATGGCAGTGGGATCAGAGGGGTTATGGCAGAGAAGGGGAGCAGTTGTTGGATTCTTGGTATATTTTGAAGCTGGGCCAGTAGGATTTGCTGATTTATGTGGTTTAGTGCTGTGTCCCCACCCAAATCTCATCTCGTAGCTCTCATAATTCCCATGTATTGTGGGAGGGACCCAGTGGGAGACGATTGAATCATGGTGATGGGTCTTTCCTGTGCTGTTCTCGTGATGGTGAATAAGTCTCATGACATCTGATGGCTTTAAAACAGGAGTTTTCCTGCCCAATCTCTCTTTGACTGCCGCCATCCATGTAAGATGTGACTTGCTCCTTCTTGCTTTCCACTATGATTATGAAACCTCCCCAGCCACATGGAACTGTAAGTCCAATTAAACCTCCTTCTTCTGTAAATTGCCCAGTCTCTGGTATGTCTTTGTCAGCAGAGTGAAAACGGACCATTACACTGATAGATTAGAGATGGAGGATGAGAGAGAATGGCATCAGAGGTGACTCCAAGTATTTTGGCCTGAGCAACAGTAGTGTGGGCTGGCTAGCAGCCCTCCAGAGATATGCCCAAGTCACAACACCTGGAAGTTGCAAGGCAACTTGTTTGGAAAAGGGATCTTTGCAGATGTAACTAAGTTAAGGATTTCAAGATAAGACTATCCTGGATGTGGGGCAGCCCTGAAATCCAATGATAGGTGTCCTTATAAGGAAAGGAGAGGACACAGAGACACATGGAGGGGAAGGCCAAGAGAAGATGGAGGCAGAGATTGGAGTGATGTGGCTGCAAGCCAAGGAACGCTAGGAGTTGCTGGCAACAAGGCATGCTGGAGAGAGGCAAGGAATTGGTTCTCCCTCAGAGCCCCCAGGAGGGACCCACTCTGCCAACACATTGATACCAGACTTGGGCCTCCAGGACTGGGAGAGGATGCATCTCTGTTGTTTTAAGTCACCCAGGTTGTTCCTTGTTCCTGCAGCCCTAATGAGGAAACAGATACAAGCTGGAAAGACGGAGTTGCCACTAATTGAGATAGAGACTATAGGAGGAGGAGGCAGTTTGTGCGAAGGGGATGGGGAAATCCCTGTAACTCCTGTGCAGGGATGTGAGGGTCAAGGAGGCGCTGTGGGTGAAGCATCTCCCATGTCTGAACTCCCACCTCTTCCTGCACCTGACTGCTAGGCTCAGGCCTCTGTCCCCCACCCCTTCCTCGGATAGGCCTGCCTTCCCCATTGTCTAAAATGTCCCCATGCCAGCCATGGTGCCCCATCATCCTGCATCATTTTCCTCCCAGCACTTAATCTTCTCTGAAATAATCATATCCTTTGATTGCTTTTGGTCATATGTTTTCCCAACACTGAGAAAGGTTCTCACAATCTCTAAATTTGCACAAAGGTGGGGCTTTCTGTTTTTATTTGATTTTTTGTTGTTGTTTTGTTTTTTAAGTTTTGTTTTCTTTTTTTGAATCCCCGGGGGTCTGGGCAGCGCCTTGTCCACAATAGGCCCCTAAGAAGTGTTCACCGAGGGACACTTAGGAGGTGCTTAGTGGCTGCACTGGACCTTCAGCATCCTAGACCCCTGGCTCTGATACTTACTGCTTAAGAATCACCAGGGCCACTTACTGAAAATGCACAATCCTGAGAGCCGGATTTACGAGGTCTGGGTTTGGACTTGGAAACATGCATTTTTAACAAGATCTCCACTTGGTTCTGATGCCAGTTGCCTGGAGGGGGCCACACCTTCATACACTATCATCCCAACCCACTCAGGGAATGGCATGGAGTCCAGAATTGCTATTGAAACACTGCCCTCCTAGGAGGCTCCTACCTGCTGGAGGCATGGCAGCCTGATGATTGGCATCACTTCTCTAGCTTGAGGCTCCAGAGTTTGGACTTACATGGAGCTTCAGGCCCTTCTCTGAAGCCTAACTCTTTGTGGGCAGTGCTGCAGATTGACACAGGGTGTTTCTGCATAGGCCTGACTCACACAACACTAGAACAGGCCGGGGAGGAGCTTCCCAGCCAGACACCCACTTTGGTACCAGCCCTGGGTTATGTAACTCCAGATGCCTGTGACTAACCCATGGCCCCGAGGGCATCTCTGGGTGGAGAAGAGATGAGGGCTGACTTCTCCAGAATGTAAAACCAAACATCTTAGGACTATTTACAAAAGCACAGGACACACTAGGGGGAAGTTCAGATAAAGGCTGTGGAGGGGTGCAGACAAGGAAAGGGGACCAGGAGGTGTACTTGCAAACTTGACCCACTAAAGGCACGACTTCCAGAGCTCTGGAGACAGTTGACCTTCAAAACAATGATTGACCTTGGGGAAAGGATGAGTCACAGAGGCTCCAGGGCCTGGTTCCTGCTGGCAGAGCTTCCAACCTCTGAGTCCCAGAGTGTTTCTGTCCTAGGAGTGAAACATGTACTTGGTAGATGTCGGCTGCCTCCACCAAATGTAAAGAGGCATCTCGTCCTGTGAGCTGACCTTGCTGGGGTGAGGTCTACTTCTTGGGGAAGACCCTGAGCTGCCAGCTGGGTCTTGGCTGATCCTAGGTCTGTGGCGACCAGTAGTCACTGGATTCATCTATGAGAATAAATCTTGTTGGTGTGTGGAGACAAGGCCAGGTAGAAGCAGAAGCAGAGGGCCAGGAGGCAGGTAGACCCCTGTCCCTATGTTAACTCATGCCAAGCCATAATGGCAGCTGACATCGATGGAGCTGTCCATGTGCCAGCCCCTGCCTGAAGTGCCCACAATCAACTCCTCTCACTTGTCTTCGGTAATGGAGTGAGAGGGAAGAGCACTGGGCTGAGAATCGGGGGGCCCAGATGGAAGACCCAGTCACCATGAAATTGTTGGGGGGCCTGGGATAACTTCTTACAATATTAGTAATGACCACAGCAATGAATACAGCCCCCATTCATTGAGCACTCAGTGCTCATCATCTCATTAAGCCTTTGTACTGCAAACTCCAGAGGCTTTGGAATCAGACAGAGCTGGAGTTCAAGCAAGAGCTCTGACACTTATGAGCTAGCAACCTTGAACACATCATTTAACCTTTAGGGGCTTAAAAAAACAGCCATTGTTTATTCATCTCACAAATATGCAGTCTGGGCAAGGCTTGGCAGGAACAGCTTATGTCTGACTTTATATGGTGTCAGCTAGGGTGGCTTGCAGAAAAGCTGGCAACCAAAATCCCTGAAGGCTCGCTCACTCACAGATGATGCCGATGCCAATACAAATGATGATGGTGATGCGGATGGTGATGCATGTGCTGATGCAGGTGCTGATGCTGAGGCAGGTGCTGATGCAGATAATGCAGATGCAGGTGCTGGTGCTGATGCTGAGGCAGACACTGATGCAGATGCAGGTGCAAATGCTGAAGCAGGTGGTGATGCAGATACTGATGCTGATACAGCTGCTGATGTTAAAGCAGGTGCTGATGCTGAGGCAGGTACTGATGCTGAAGCAGGTGTTGATGCAGGTGCAGATGCTGATGCCGGTAGTGATGCTGATGCAGGTGCTGATGCTGATGCAGGTATTGATGTTGGTGCAGATGTTGATGCAGATGTTGATGCTGATGCAGGTGCTGAAGCAAGTATTGGTGCTGATACAGATGCTGATGCAGGTGTTGATACTGATGCAGGTGCTGAAGCAGGTATGGGTACTGATACAGATGTTGATGCAGGTATTAATGGTGCAGATGTGGATGCAGGTGTTGATGTTGATGCAGGTGCTGAAGCAGGTGTTGGTGCTGATACAGATGCTGATGTAGGTGTTGATGCTGATGCAGGTATTGATGTTGGTGCAGAAGTTGATGCAGATGTTGAAGCAGGTGTTGATGCTGATGCAGGTGCTGATGCTGAACAGGTATTGATGTTGGTGCAGATGTTGATGCAGATGTGGATGCAGGTGTTGATGCTGATGCAGGTGCTGAAGCAGGTATTGGTGCTGATACAGATGCTGATGCAGGTGCTGATGCTGAACAGGTATTGATGGTGCAGATGTTGATGCAGATGTTGAAGCAGGTGTTGATGCTGATGCAAGTGCTGATGCTGATCAGGTATTGATGTTGGTGCAGATCTTGATGCAGATGTGGATGCAGGTGTTGATGCTGATGCAGGTGCTGAAGCTGATGCAGGTATTGATGTTGGTGCAGATGTTGATGCAGATGTTGAAGCAGGTGTTGATGCTGATGCAGGTGCTGATGCTGAACAGGTATTGATGTTGGTGCAGATGTTGATGCAGATGTGGATGCAGGTGTTGATGCTGATGCAGGTGCTGAAGCAGGTATTGGTGCTGATACAGATGCTGATGCAGGTGCTGATGCTGATCAGGTATTGATGGTGCAGATGTTGATGCAGATGTTGATGCAGGTGTTGATGCTGATGCAGGTGCTGAAGCTGATGCAGGTATTGATGTTGGTGCAGATGTTGATGCAGATGTTGAAGCAGGTGTTGATGCTGATGCAGGTGCTGATGCTGATACAGGTCTTGATGGTGCAGATGTGGATGCAGGTGTTGATGCTGATGCAGGTGCTGAAGCAGGTATTGATGCTGATACAGATGCTGAGGTAGGTGTTGATGATGATGCTAGCTCTAAGCTCAAACAGCCGGAGCTCCTCAGGCATTTCTTTTCATCTCTTGGTGATTTGTCTTCATGGATTGTGCAGCATGGTGGTTTAAGGATGGCTGGGTTTCTGACATCACAGCTCAGGGGTTCAAAGACGTGTCCCAAAAGAAACCTGCAGAAGCTGTGTAGCCTCAGACATCACTCTGGCACTTCTGCCATATTCTATTAGCAGAGGCCGTCAAGAATTCATGTAATGTACTTCTGTCATAAAATATTACTCTTCTTTTATTTTTTCAAATACTTAAAATGTAAAACCATTTTAGTTCACGGGTGGTACAAAAACCTGCAGTGGACCAGATTTGGCTCCTGGATGGTCATTGGCTGACACCCAAATTAGATAAACAGCCTTAGGGCCCAGACCCCGGTTAGTGATGGAATTTGAGATGTAATAAGAGAGTGGGGACTAGCAGACTATCCCAAAGTTCACTGCCAAGTTGGAGAATCTGAAGCTATCTTCCTAGCCTGACCACTTCTCCCAAAGACAGAAGCCTCTGCCCCTGGACGTGGGTCTGCCAGGTTCAGGAAGTGGACAAATGTGACCATTATTCCATGGCCTCATGAGTAAGCCATGGCCCTGGGGGTGAGGGTAACAGTTGGATTCAGAGGTCAGCATGTTGGAAGGTTCATGAGCTGGTGAGGGCTGCCCCTTGATAGTTTTGCATCATGGAGAAGCAGGTACCTATCACCTTACCTCCCCGAATCTGTGTCCTTTCCCATAAATGGTAGCTGTTGCTATTTTGGGAAGGCAAAATAGCATCCTTGTTAAGAGTGTTGGTCTCAGATCATCTTGAGTTGAACCTTGTTAACTGTGTGACCTTGGGCAACTTACTTAACCTCTCTGTGCCTGACTTTCTTCATCCGCAGCATGGAGTTACTAATGCCTACCTCTCAGGATTAAACTAAACCATGCATGGGAAGAGATCAGCCAGGGATTGGAAGGGAGTAATCAAGAAATAAATATCAATTGTTTTGTTGTTATTAATATTAGACTGAGTGGGGGCCAGGTGTGGTGGCTTATGCCTGTTATCCCAGCACTTTGGGAGGCCGAAGTGGGCGGATTGCCTGAGCTCAGGAGTTCAAGACCACCCTGGGCAACATGGCAAAATCCTGTTGTCTCTGCTAAAATACCGAAAATTAGCGGGCATGGTGGTGGGCGCCTGTAGTTCCAGCTGCTCGGGAGGCTGAGGCAGGAGAATTGCTTGAACCTGGGAGATGGAGGTTGTGGTGAGCCGACATCACAGCACTGCATTCCAGCCTCGGCAACAGAGCGAGATTCTGTCTCCAACAACAACAACAAAAATTAGGCTGAGTAAGGACTGCTGCCTTCATGGGGTGGTGGCTAGACATGGTGGAAGATGATGGTATTTGTGGTTGCAATTTGAAACACACTATCCTTCAAGCTTTGAACCTGGTGAGATAGAGACACAAAAAACAGTTGGTGAACAAAAAACCAGCCTCATCCTGGTAAAGCAGCCTAGAGGAAGGGCATGCCCCTGCCCACTGCAAGCTACAGTCAGGAAATTAGGAGTGGCCCTTCAAGGCACAGGGAGATGCCAGAATTAGACACATGACCACACCGGACAGCAAGGGTAGATGGGAAATGCATTTAGTGTAATAGTTACATATTTTTATGGGTGCCTTCTTTATTTGCAAAATGGTGCTAATTTATTATTTTTGTTTATTTTTAGACGGAGTCTAGCTCTGTCGCCCAGGCTGGAGTGCAGTGGCGCAATCTCAGCTCACTGTAAACTCCACCTCCTAGGTTCAAGCAATTCTCCTGCCTCAGCCTCCCAAGTAGCATGGTGACTCATGCCTATAATCCTGGCACTTTGGGAAGCTGAGGCAGGTGGATTAATTTATTATTAATGGTAATGATTTTTAAGTTTCCTTCAAAGGACATTTATGTAAGTGAAAAGAAATCATAGTAAAGCTGATACCCAGATGTAGACTAAACCCTGAAGGCAGCCTGGATGACTTTCATTTGGCAAGCTCCGTAGGCAAGGCAGGGTCCCCAACACAGCCCTGTAGATCCTGTGGGGAGTACCACCAAATTTTTAAAGTGGATTTGTAAGGAGGAGAAACTGAGGCAGCAGTTGAAGTGGCTTTGCCAGGGCCACTAATTAAAGAGTTTCTGGCCAGCAGGGGATGGAGAAAGAACTCATCAGAGGCCTGTAGACTGCGCTGGGAAGAGGGGATCATGCATCTTTGGGGCCTGGCTGTCTCTGTCCCACCCCAGTGCCTTCGGGCTCTCCGCAGTTCCTTCCCTCTGCTGCCTTTCTGGGGCAGCCTTTGGGAGAACAGCTCTGACCTGTCCTTTGCATCTTAGCAGGAATGAGTTTGATTTGAGAAGCAGATTTCTTCTCCCTGGGAAAGGCACAAAGTTTTCTTTCCAAGTGCAGGTTGAAATGTAGCTCCTGGTTAAGAAGCTCACGGCACCATCCAGCATGTGTGTGAGGAGTTTTGTGTTCGGAATGTTTTTAACCCTCTAAAATTATCCCAGAAGCTCCCAGACAATCCAGCAATGCAACAGTGTCCCTCCCCCACAGCCCAGGATGAATGACAGTGTGGGGAAGTGCACGTTGGATTCTATGCCCTGCTCTGTTACTGGCTGGCTATGTGACCTCAGGCAAATGACTGGGTATCTCTGAGCCTCCATTTCCTTGGTGCAAAAGTGCAGCAATAAAGCCAGCCTTTCAAGTGTGAGGTGAAGCTGCCACAACCAACACTAGGGCTGCAAGGAAGCCTGGCCCCATAGCGTCTCAACAGGTGCCCTCACACTCATCTTGAAAAATAAGGCAAGACTTATCTCCCTACCCACCCTGGAAAATGATGGGAGGTCAGTGCTGTGGAGGAACAGCTCAGGCCCCCGAGTAAAAAAAAAAAAAAAAAAGGGTGGGGCCTAAGGAAATGGCCAGTTCCAGAGATGCATGCATAAGATGTATATTCCAGGAGTGCCGCCATCCCTTGGTATCCGAGGGAGATTGGTTCCAGGACTCCCATGGATACCAAATCTGAGGATGCTCAATTTCCTGATATAAAATGTGCATATAACCTAAGCACATCCTCCTGAATAGTTTAAATTATCTCTAGATTACTTATAATACCTAATATAATGTAAATGCTATGTACATAGTTATACTGTATTGTTTTTTATTTGTATTATTTTTTATTGCTGTATTTTTTTTTCTATTTCCAAAAGTTAGTTGAAACCAACCAAATATTGGTTGCTTGAATCTGTAGTTGTAGAACCTGTGGATACGAAGGGTCAACTGTATATACGACGGCAAACATTTAGAAGCAATCTAGACGTTAAATCTTATGGGATTTGCTAAGTCACAGCACCGCCTTAGAGTGGAGCTGGCTTTATGTTGATTGCATGCTTGTGTTTACGGTGACTGTTGGTTGACTGGTCAGCATTCACTCCCTCTTCCTCTTTCCTCTGGACACCCAGTTTTCTTTGGATTTCTGCCCCTTTCTGAGGCAACCATGAGACGCAAGGGAAGCTGACCCCATCCTCTGCTCCGAGGGTAGGCTCCAGCTAGTCTAAGCCATGAGTCAGCACACTTTTTTTTTTTTTCTTTTTGAGATGGGGGGGTCTCACTTTGTTGCCCAGGCTGGAGTGGTTGCAATCTCAGCTCACTGCAACTTCTGCCTCCTGAGTTCAAGTGATCCTTCCACCTCAGCCTCCTGAGGACCACAGGCATGAGCCACCATGCTGGGCTAATTTTTTGTATTTTTGGTATAGATGGGGTTTTTCCCTATTGCCCAGGCTGGTCTCCAACTCCTGAGCTCAAGCGATCCACCCACCTCAGCCTCCCAAAGTGCTGGGATCACAGCCATGAGCCACAGCACCCAGCCAGCACGCTTTTTATATAAAAGGCCAGATAGTAAATATTTTAGGCTTTGCGGGCCGTGCGGTGTCTCTCACAACGAATCGTCTGCTATTGAGGCAGACAAGCAGCCACTGGTTATATACAAAAATGATTCCAATAAAACTTTACTTACAAAATCAGGCTGTGGGCCGGATTTGGCCAGCAGGCAGGAGCTTGCCCACTCTAGTATAAGCCATTCATGATAACCCAATCCCACATCAATAATTGGTTCAGAAGCCCAGTCTGAAGCCCATGGGTGACAGGTGCAGCCCTGGGGGAGTTATTGGTCCCACAGATGAAGAAGAATAGCAGGGAGGCAATGATAGGTCAGAAAAGGCTCCCAGAGTTGGTGACATTTGAGCTGGGGCCTGCAGCTGAAGAGGCAGTTACAGGAAGAGCTTGTGGATGAGGATCCTAGGCATGGGGAACTGCAGATACAAAGATGGAATCAGGAGCCAGATGCGGTGACTCCCACCTGTAATCCCAGCACTTTGGGAGGCAGAGGCAGGTGGATCACCTGAGGTCAGGAGTTCGAGATGAGCCCGGCCAACATGTTGAAGCCCCGTCTCCACTAAAATTACAAAAATTATCTGGGCATGGTGGTGCACACCTGTAATTCCAGCTACTTGGGAGGCTGAGGCAAGAGAATTGCCTGAACCTGGGAGCTGGAGGTTGCAGTGAGCTGAGATCTCGCCACTGCCCTCCAGCCTGGGTGACAGAATGAGACTATGTCTCAAGAAAAAAAAAAACAAAAAACACCAGAGATGGAATCAGGAAAACCTGGTGCCTAGGGCACGGTGAACAAGGGGTGGGGACGGAGGGTGGTGTGGATGGGAGAGGGATCACCAGGGCCTGTTCCCCCAGTAAGGAGCATTTGAGGAAGCCACTGGAGAAGTCAATCAAGAATTTTGAGAAGCGATCTTGTGACAGCCCTCAAGAACCATTGCGAAAGTTACATAGCCAATGTTTTTCTTTTTTTCTTTTCCTTTTTTTTTTTTTTTTTTGAGACAGAGTTTCGCTCTGTCATCTAGGCTGGAGTGCAGTGGCAGGATCTTGGCTCACCACAACTTCTGCCTTCCTGGTTCAAGCAATTCTCATGCCTTGGGCCTCCTGAGTAGCTGGGATTATAGGCACATACCACCACACCTGGCTAATTTTTTGTATTTTTTTGTAGAGATGGGGTTTTGCCATATTGGCCAGGCTGGTCTCGAACTCCTGGGCTCAAGTGATTCACCCCCCTCTGCCTCCCAAGGTGCTGGGATTACAGGCGTGAGCCACCGCCCCCATCCAAGAGCCAATGTTAATGGCAGTCATGGCTCGGCGGTTAACTGTCACTTTTGCACTTCGCTTGTTGGTGAGTCCTAATTTTTCTACAATGTTACATATATTGAGTAAGAAAAATAAACATGTTTGTATCGGGATCAGATTTATGGGTGGGCAACTTGTGCAATTGCACAGGGCCTGGTGCTCAGAAGAACTTTGAACTTAGTTTCATACTCTGCTTTTGCTATCCTAAAATTCTTAATGATTTTATATTTGAACTTAGGTTTGATGAGTAGAGTCTGATGGGACAAGGGAGCATGGGTCTGAGCAGAGAAGACAGGCACAGGACACTGTTTTTTGGTGTATTTTTTTGTTTTTGTTTTTGTTTTGTTTTTTTTTCTTTTGAGATAGAGTCTCGCTCTGTCTCCAGGCTGGAAGGTGGTGGCTTGATCTTGGCTCACTGCAATATCTGCCTCCCGGGTTCAAGCAATTCTCCTGCCTCAGCCTCCCAAGTAGCTGGGACTACAGGCACATGCCACCCCGCCCAGATAATTTTTGTATTTTTAGTAGAGACAGGGTTTCACCACGTTGGGCAGGATGGTCTCGATCTCTTGACCTTGTGATTCGCCCACCTCAGCCTCCCAAAGTGCTGGGATTACAGGTGTGCGTCACCGCGCCCAGCCCAGGATACTGTTTTCACTGTGCCCCATGATTTCAGAGTTCTGTGTGAGTTCGGCGAGACTAAGAGCAAACACAAGGTGAACGTCCCATGTGTGACTAAGTAGGAAGAGATGCTGGCAGCTCTGAAAGCCGTGTTCTCTCTCAGAACCACTCACTTGCTGTCAAGGCAGAAAGAAACATGCATGGCCCAGGAACCCTTTCTTACATGTGGGACTTCCCTGTAGCGGTCAACCATTTATTACTACACGCAATGACTTGGAAGGAAGGGGAAAGACAGGGTGACCAGGGCTCTTTCTCCTTTCAACTCTTCTTTATTTATCAGTAAGCCGGAGGCAATGTAGGTATAAATGCACGTGTCTCAAGGAGTGAAATAAAAACAATGGAGAGGGTTTTGTGTGACGTTTCCACTACCCTGGCAAGAACAACATACGTACCTGTATGCAAGCTCCAAAACACGAATGCTGAAGTGACAGTGATGCTGCTGATGGACTCCATGCTCATAGGCTTCTATTCAAAATTGGGATTGCATAATATAAAAATTCATGCTAGTAATTTAAAATATTTTAAATGTTTTTTTGCTTCAAACAATGATAAATAGCAAATTTTTAAAAGCACCAAAACACCATCTCAAAAGAGGGCCCACAGAAGAAAGCAAAAGAAAACATTTAGCTTAGTATTTTAGTGGTGCTTTTGTCCTGCTTTGCAAACAGGGGCCCTGCATTTTCGTTTCGCAGTGGGCCATGCAAGTTCCGGAGCGAGTCCTGTGTACTCTACAGAAAGAAACAAGAGATGTAATGAGCAGGAACACAGAGCTGTGCTTGGCGAGGGCGGGGGTGACTCTGAGCCCAGGCCCTGCCTCCCACAGCCACATTTGCAGAGAGAAAGGAGCTGTGAGATTTGTTTGCACTCAGTTTCAGTGAATCAAGTCGCCAGCCAGGCATCAGCAGTACCTTAGGCTCTATCACAATATTTCCTTTGGCTCCTGTCTTCACCTTGAAGGTGAAGTTGACGGGGGTTTGCATGGGGCTGCCCTGAGCTCACTCCCTTGGGTCACTCTGGAGGCGTGCAAGCACAAAGAAAGCTCATTTTCTGCTCTCAAAACAATCATGCCCTTTCCTTCTCTCATTTATTTTTTTGAGTCCAATTTAGAAAGGGCTGGGGGCCGTGACTCAGTCCTTCCTCGTGCTCCTTAAAGAGGCCGAGTTCAGGAGCACGAAGCCCAGCTAATCTCCAGGGGTGACATTTATGACCACAGGGGTGGAACGCATGGCTGGTTTTCCTGTTGGAACACTCAGGAGTCATGGCGTGGGGCACCCTGCACCAGGTGGCCCTGGGGTGTTCCCTGCAGGGACAGCCCCCAAAGACTCCTTAGCTATGGAGCTGGAGGTGGGGAGTAGGGAGCTAGGGCAAGGGGTAGCCGGTGGCCTTTCCAGGGCCCGGGTGAGGGCTGGTGCTGACAGAGCCTTCCAGGGCCTTCTAGTGCCCATGCCTGAGGACAAGGTGGGAGTAACGTGCCCTGGAGGGCAGCCTGGTGCCTGGTGGCCCTCAGTGATCAGGAAGGAAGTGACAGAGGTAACCTTGCCACCTGCCCAGACCCGTAGTAGGATGATGTCACCCTCTGGTGACAGGAGGGGTGGGGCTTGTGGAATTTACTGTCTCTAGTGTGGTCTTTCAGCAAATGAGCAGGATGTGTTGGGGGAGGAGCTTGGCTTTGGCACCGCTTGGATGTGAGTTTAAACTCCAGCTCTGCCAGGGACCGTGGGTGACACACAGTGCCTCCTGGAGCCTCAGTTTTCTCTCTCTGTAAAATGGACATAAATACTCTGAACAAGTAAATAGACAGAAGGCGCCCACTGGCCACCAGCGTGGGAGCTGTGATGGGGGTAGTGATGTTGATGGTGACCCACTTGGGGCCAGGCATGTGCTTAGCATCGGAGATGCAAAAAGAAAGAAGCCTGGTCTGTGTCCTCTTGTCACTCAGGTCTCAACTTCAAATGTCCCCTCCCCAGTGGGGCTTCCTGGGTGGAATGATCTCGATGAGCCACTGTCTCACCTTACATGTTCCCTTCATAGCCTTCATGGTCTCCATGAGCCCAGTCGTCTTTTTGCCCAGTGGACTCACCATGGAGTTAGAAGCTAGGTTCAATTCATTCATCTCCACATCCCCGCTTTCTGGCAGAGTTCCTAGCACAGAGTAGGCATTTGATCAATATTAAATTTCATTTATTGGTTTACTGAGTAGGGGCCATAAAAAGGTCATGGTCCCTGTCCTGGAGGGTTCGCTGTCTTGTGTTCACATCACAGCCTTGTCTGGGGAGCTGCATGTTAGGAAGCTGACACTGACATCTGATTGAGGAAGCCCTCTTCAAAATTAAGGGTCCATCCCAGCCTTTCCCATCAGTGGAAATGTACCATGTGCTTCCTCCAGCCACACTTAAGCGGGAAGTAAAATGCGTATGAAATTCAAAGCCACATAGAAAAATCTTGCACCAGAGTAGATCATGAGCTCTGAGACCCCATGGGGGTGCAAGTGCTGGGGCTGCCCCCTGCCAGCTGGGTGATGTTGAGCAAGTTCTTTTAGCCTCTCAGGATCTCAGTTTCCTCATCTGTAAAGTGGGAATGATGGTAGCTCACACACCTCACGGGCTTGTAGTGAGGATCAAATGAGATGGCTCGCAGGGGTGAGCCCTGTGTTGGATCCAGCCGGTGTTCAATGGTGGGGAGTGACTGGGGGTGATTCCATTTCCGTTGCCTTGGTGAGAGCCTTGGTCATGTAGCTGCCGCCCCTGCTTGCAAATCCCACCTTCATCACTTACTCCATAGCTGGTGTTGGGTGTGATACTTCACCAGCTAAACCTCAAGCCTCAGTTTCCCCATCTGTAAAATGGGGATGACACTGGGGCTTTCTGCAGGGTTTGTTGTGAGAATTAAAGATGTTGAGCCTTATCTCTGCCCCCTCCCCACCCCTCGTCCTGAGGCCGTCCCTAGTCTCAGCCTTAGAAGGCAAGGGGTGGGAAGCAGGGGCAGGTACCCTCAGGCTGGGGATGGAATCCCCTCTGACTTACCTTGCTGGTTGCAAGTGAAGACCTCTGTGAGTCCTCTGCTTACATGAGTGAGTCACCTTGGGCACAGAGACAGCCTGCGACTGGGTTTGGTTTTGTGGGTTTTTTTTTTTTTTTTTTTTTTTTTTTTTTTTTTTTTTTT
>NW_016808980.1:2255159-2259054 GCF_001698545.2 Rhinopithecus bieti
TGGGTGGGTGGGTGGATTGATGAATAGGTAGATGGATGGATGGACGAGTGGACAGGTGGACTGGTGGGTGGGTGGATGAATGGGTGAGTGGATGGATAAATAGATGGATGACATATGATGGGGTGACTAAACAAGTTGAGACCCACTGATAGCAGTTGACATCTGAAAGGAAAATTTCAGCTGGCTCTATGGTCTTTGGAGCAGCTGTGTAACACTGCATGCTGACTACTTGGCCCTAAGAACCTCAGTTTCTTCATCTGTGAAATGGGAATCATGAGCTTGGTCATGTGATAGCATTCATTGACTTCTCAGCATAGTTAGGGCCTCGACCTTAGTGACACTCAGGAGATACTGTTTGTTCGCTATGATTTTACTTCTGGAGTGTATCTAGAAAGGAAGATGAGAAGGAAAGAGCCATGGCAGTTCACATTCAGCTTCTTGGGAAATACAGGAGCCCAACCTGCCAAATATGTAGAATGAGGGCAGAGATGAAAACACAGGCTTTGGAGTCAGGCCTGGGGCAGAACCAACTCTTCCACTTCCTAGCTGTGGTTTGGGGCATGTTGCAGGACTCTGCTAAACCTCTGTTTCCTCATGTGTGGCTGGGGATGATACAGAACTTCCTGCATATGGCCGATTCCAGGATTAAATGAGGAGTCTCCATGTGGACCTGGCACATAGAGGCACTCAGCACTTAGCATCCTCCATGTGCACCATGTGCAGGATTTCAACACACACCTCAAATCTCCTGCTTTTTAAATGTCAATGTGTCAGAGATCACTGACACATTCTCCCCCAAGTTGATTAGCTCCTTCTTCCTTGGCAATGGTACCTCTGGGTTTGAGCTGGGCTGCAGCCACCCTGAATAAGCTACGTCTCCAGCAGCTACATGTGGCCAAGTGATCAGCTTGGGCCAATAAACTGTGAGCAGATGTGGGCAATGGCCAGGCTGGACCCTGAGAAGGAGGGTCACACCCTCCCCTCTTCTCTTCTTGCCAGTTGAATCCAGACCTGGCTGACCTGATGGTAAAGGCACTGTGGACCTTCTGGTAGGGAACATTCTGGAAGGAAGAAGAGCAACAAGAGGAAGGGAGCCTGGGTCCCCACCCATGGAGCCGTATATCCATCTGCTTATCCTGGAACTGCTCTGGGGGAGAACTACAAACTTATCTCTTTGCTGTTGTTTGGGGTCTCCAGATCAGCAGCTAAAGCTGTACCCTACATACCTGTGACAACTACTTCACGTTGTGAAGCAATTGTGCAGAATAACACCTTGTAAACACATCCATGGGCTGGGCGTGACTTGTGGGACCATGTGTTTGCCATCTCTGCTTAAATTCAGAAACCTAACCTGGGAGGAGGGGGCAAGAAATAAACCTGTTTTGTTAGGAGAGCATCACTCTATAACTGTAATAATAATGAAAAGGGGCTGGGCGCAGTGGCTCCCAGCACTCTGGGCGGCTGAGGCAGGCAGATTGCTTGAGCTCAGGAGTTGGAGACCAGCCTGGCCAACATGGCAAAACCCCATCTCTACAAAAATTAGCTGGGCATGGTGGTGGGCACCTATAATCCCAGCTACTCAGGAGGCTGAGACACAGGAATCGCTTGAACCTGGGAAGCAGAGGTTGCAGTGAGCTGAGATCACACCACTACCCTCCAGCCTGAGCAAGAGTGAGACTCTGTCTCAAAAATTGAAAAATAAAAAATAATAATGAAAAGGCTCAATTATCTATGGTAAGCTTGCTCTACCAAGACTATGCTGTTCCCTTTCCCTGCATTGTCTGCTTGAATCCTCAAACCATCCTACAAGAGAGGTCCTTTCAGAGGTACAAGGGTTTGAGACATTAAGTACAGACCAAGACAGACTCCACCCAGGTCATAGGAATATCAGACATGAGCTATTCCAATCCCCTCACCCAAGTTAGAGATGAGGCTGGGGCCAGGATAGAGAAGGACAGTTCCTGCCCCTGGACAGCCGGCCAGGTAGCAGCCTGGGGTCTCAGGAGAGGCATCACTGCAGGTAGAGAAGCAGAAAGAACAAACTTGCAAGGGAACAGGGGATCCCCTGGCTCGTGGAGTGGGGGTCAGAACTTGCTCCAACTCTTTTTAAAGTGGCCTCTATAGAGCAGATGCCCAAAGGGTCCCCAGGGTGTGATGAGATGGGGTGGGGCACCTTGCAGATTTGGCTGTGATGCCCGCCCCAGAGGTGTCCTGGGCTTGGCTGCTCTCAGGAATCACCCTCTTCCCATCACCTTGCCATCAGCACCCCTGACTCAGACTTCTGTCATCACAGGAAAGCTGTTTTCCCAAAGCAAGGAGGTCTGTGGTGTGCTTATGGCTAGCCACAAATGAGGGGTCACTGAGCCGCCAAACTGCAATAGAGCAAAGGCTATTTTTAACCACAAGAGGGAGAGTTAGGGGGTTAGAAGGATATCCTGACAAGTCAGAAAAAATAAGGCATCACTTCCCAGGTTGACTCAAGAGGGCCAGGCTTGCACCTCTCAGTCTCCTCTTGAACCTTGTACGTTTTTTGCAGAAGAGTAATGTGTAGGAACATCTGCCTCTGCCACGTACTCGCTGTGTGATCTTGGATGATTTATGTAACCTCTCTGAGCCTTGACTTTCTCGTCTGTAAAAATGGAAGTGATAGGAGTAATGCTCTGGTGGGACTGTAAGGGACTGAGATCATAGCAGTCAAGCCCCCAGCGTGAATGGAATGCTCTGTTGATGAGCACATCTTTAACCCATGTCTGAGCTTCCTACTGCTGCTGTAATGAATCACCTCAAAATGAATGGCCTAAAACAATGCAGACTCAGGATCTTACAGCTCTAGAGGTCAGAAGTCCTAGAGTAAAGGTGTGGCAGGCCTGTTCCTCCTGGAGGCTCCAGGGCACACTCTGTTTCTTGCATTTCTAGCTTCTAGAGGCTGGCCACATTTCTTGGATCCTGGCCCCTTCTTCCTCCTTCCAAGCCAGCCAGCAGCACATCATCTTCTTATCTCTCTCTCTCTCTGTCTCTCTCTCTCTCTGTCTCTGTCTTTCTCTCTCTGTCTCTGTCTCTCTCACACACACATATGCACACAGACACACACTAATCTCTGTGTCTTTCTTTTACACACAAACTAATCTCTGTCTTACACACACACACATACACACACACACACTTCTGCTTCCATGATCACATCATCCATCTCCTTCTCTGACACTGATACTCCTGTCTCCCTCTTCTAAGAACCCTTGTGATTCCACTGAACCCACCCAGATAAACCAGGATAATCTTCCCCTCTCAGAATCCATCACTTAGCCACATCTGCAAAGTCCTTTTGTCTTATAGAGAACCATATTTACAGGCTCTGGGGATCTGAATATGGACATCTTTGGGAGCCATTATACCACCTTTCCGCTGGTGATTTGGAAGATGGAATAATGATATTTAAAAATGGCCTGGACGGGTGCAGTGGCTCACGCCTGTAATCCCAGCACTTTGGGAAGCCAAGATGGGCAGATCACTTGAGGTCAGGAGTTCAAGACCAGCCTGGCCAACATGGTGAAACCCCATCTCGACTAAAAATACAAAAATTAGCCAGACACGGTGGTGCATGCCTGTAATCCCAGCTACTTGGGAGGCTGAGGCAGGAGAATCACTTTAACAGGGGATGTAAAGGTTGCAGTGAGCTGAGCTCACACCACTGCCCTCCAGCCTGGGTGACAGAGTGAGACTCTGTCTCAAAAAAGAAAAAAAAAAAAAAGGCCTTAGAAGATGTCTTAGGGTGTCCGTTTGGGTCTTCTTTGTTTTAAGATACATGCAGCAAAGGCCCAAATAACAGTGGCTACAGCAAGATTCAATCTCAATCCCTCCCAATCTCTCTCTCTCTCTCTCTCTCTCTCTCTCTCTC
>NW_016808980.1:2262502-2278308 GCF_001698545.2 Rhinopithecus bieti
AAAAAAAAAAAAAAAGAATAAAGACTGCAGGCTTTTGGAAATAATAATTTTAAAAGTGGTCAATTACAAAACATTGAAAATCATATTAATATCAGATTTGTTGTGTATTTGGATGCCAGAAGATGATAAAGATACGTCTTCCATGTTCTGAGGGTAAAGTACTTTCAGCTGGGATTATTAATATAGATAAGCAAAGATGCTCTTAGATATTTAAGATTTTGAAAATTTGCAAATCATATACTCTATGTGAAAAAATTACCCAAAGATATATGGCCATCTTTTCAAAAGAAATCTAAGAAAGAGGATGGCATAAAGTTTTTTTTGAGGCGGAGTCTTGCTCTGTCACCCAGGCTGGAGTGCAGTGGCACGATCTCAGCTCACTGCAAGTTCCGCCTCCCGGGTTCACACCATTCTCCTGCCTCAGCCTCCCGAGTAGCTGGGACTACAGGCACCCGCCACCTCGCCCAGCTAAGTTTTTGTATTTTTAGTAGAGACGGGGTTTCACCATGTTAGCCAGGATGGTCTCCATCTCCTGACCTCGTGATCCGCCTGCCTCGTCCTCCCAAAGCGCTAGGATTACAGGCTTGATCCACCGCACCCGGCAACATAAAGATTTTTAAAAGTGGCAGTTGGCAGTTATACTGAAGAGGCAAGGGATACTAGAAAGGCACTTAAAGAGTTATCTATGAAATATGACACTTGGAAAATTCTCCTTTGTGCTGTAACGGTTCCGCGACTCGAGATCACATTTTCTTCTCCATGAGTCTATTCACATTTAGTTCCTTGGTGAATACTGTTCTAAACTTTAGAACAGAATAATGAGAAATGGTAGCTAATAGTTATTGATACCACATATCAGGTACTGTTCCAAGCACTCAACATGAATTAACGTTAAATTTTTTGATTCTTCATCTTCATGACAACTTTATGAAGCAGTTACTATCATTATCTGCACTTTTACTCATGAGAAAACTGGAACACACAGAGGTTAAGTAACTTGCCCGAAGTTATACAGCAAGTAAGTGGCAGAGGTGGGAATTGAAATCAGACTAACCTCAGGGTCCATGATTTAAAATTTTATAACTAACGTGGATGGGAGAGGAGGAAGAACGCACAAAAGTCAGAATAATAGCACTAATTTCCTTATCTTTCAATGGAAGGAATCATTCGATACCATCTAAAACTGATAAATCAAGAAGTAGAAGTAGACATATTATTAAAGGTAGATTTTGCCATCAGAAAACTAGAAAAGCCAAAATCAAGAATTAATACCACTGAAAAATGAGCTTGGGAGTAGTCTGGCAGAAGAAAACTTTGTTATGCTTCTCTTTAATATTGAAAAAAAGTTTCACCCTGTGTATATATTATTGCTACCATTTTAGAAACCAGTTCAATTTTCAAAAAAGATTTGATCCTGTAAGTTTACTGAGTCACCTTGACAATCCTGAGTGGAAGGTGAGAACACTGGCCTAAGAGTTGTGGTGAAGTGTGGCACCCACCTATAATTTCCCGCTTGGCCTGCCCATCTTAGTACAGGCAAGTCTCCCTCCATTCCCAGGAAAAGTCTGACTGGCAAAGAGATTTCCAAGTTCAGAGCCTGGGGAGACACAGCCTTCCAGAAGGAAGCCCTAAGATTCCCGGGCCATGACTGTGTTTGCCTTTCTCCTCCCAGAGGGTGAGGGTGACGGATCCTGGGGCCCTGGGAATATTGGGAGGAAGGATTCCAGACATTGGAAATAGAGTTGCCAACAGGGGTACTCTGGGCATGTATAAAGCCCAAGTCTAGGCCTGGCAATGTCCTCCACGTCCCCAGAAGACATCGTGGGGGTCAAATTGCTCTAGCTTTGGGGTCTTTTTCAAGCTCACACATTGACTATTCGCAGGGCCTGCAATCCTTCAGCCTTCTGCCACCCCTCCCCACCCACCAGTGTTGGTTTTCGCCTTGGCTGCAGGCCTCCGGGGTTCCAGGCCCCTGGACTCCATCCCTGTGATTCTCACAGTGAGTCATGGTGGCTCTGCTGTGCCGTCCTCGCTATCTCGGGGAACCGGAGATCCCCCTTAATTCCCTCCAGCTGTGTCTCTACAGGGCTGAGGTCATCCATTCTGGCTCAAGAGGAAAGCAGAGAGTTTGTTGTGTCTTTGTTTCATTCAAATGGTTTGGACGGTGACTCACTCCATTTCTTCTCTCTTTTCTTTTTAAACCAGGGCACCGTCTGGGAGTCGTTTTTGATTAGAAGTTGACCTCAGAAATATGCTCACATCATTTTGAAAGCATCTTCCAGCACCACAGAAATCGACTCAGATGGAGAAAGGACACTGAGTGGATGGGAGCCAGGATGGGGCGTGGACGCTCTGCCTCTGCCGGAGACAAGGCCTTCCCACAGGCTCCCCGGGGTGTTGCCAGCCTGAGTCAGAGGTAAGAGGCCAGCCCTGTCACGCCCCCATACACTTATGTATTGACCTGGGGCCAGCACTGGGGATGGCGATGACCATCATCATCACCATCATCATCGTCAACACCAGCTACTATTATCAAGTGCTTATTCCAACCCACATGGTTTCTAAGGGAGTCACATGAAGTGACCTCACGTCATTCTCACAGCATCCTTCCTGCCAGGCAAGTACCATTGGTATTTGCCATCTGAGTAGTGTCACCATCTGAGGTCCTGCTCAGGAGTTGGGCATGTCGGTGCATAAGGTCATGCCCTTGACCCACTTGGTGTAGGACCCTCCAGTGGGTGGAGTCACAGGTCTCATTATGAATGTGAAGCTCCCAAGGCAAGGTCTGCGCAGCCCTGAGGCAGCAGGTATGACCCTGGTGAGGTGGGAGAGGGAGGTCAGAGGTTGTAAGCTGGACGTGAGTCAGGTCAGAGGTTCAGTGGTATCTGGGACGTGGCTCCAGGAGGTGGACTGTTAGCTGCACAAGGATGGAGGGTGGCAGAAAGCTATGCTTTACTGAGGGTTTTGCTATCTGTTTTGTTTTGTTTTTCTTCTGTGTGCCTGGAAGCATGCAGACAGGCACGACATGTCCATTTCCCCTGCAGGCTACTGGAAGAGATAAGGCTGGGAGGTGGATCACACTTTCCACCTTGAGATAGACACAGAGAACCCAAGCAGAAGAATCCAACCAGGGGATTAGGGAAAGCTCCCTGAGGGTACTGGCTTTGGAGCTGGGGAATGTGGGATAGACCTCTACACAGAGAAGACCAGGCACCTGTGTGCGGGGGAAGAAGTTGCTCCACTTGGCAAGTGCACAGCTGCGGGAAGGAGACTCCAGGAAACAAAATCCAAACAGTAGGCTCATGGTGAAGACAGATGCGGTGTCTCATGCCTCTGAATGGGTGTTGGGCGGATGCTTTGCAAGGCAGGAAGAGCCAAGCTGGCCACTCTTCCAGCAAAAGCAGCTCATCGGTCAGGTGCAGTGGCTCACACCTGTAATTCCAGGCTGGGGCGGGTGGATCACTTGAGGTCAGGGGTTCAAGATCAGCCTGGCCAACATGGTGAAACCCTGTCTCTACTGAAAATACAAAAATTAGCCAGCCGTGGTGGCACACCCCTGTAGTCCCAGCTATTCAGGAGGCTGAGGCAGGAGAATCACTTGAACCTGGGAGACAGAGGTTGCAGTGAGCCAAGATCGTGCCACGGCATTCCTGCCCGGGCTGCAGAGTGCGGCTCTAAGCAGTTCGTCGAATGGAGCCTTGCAGCACTGCCATCTTGGAAGCCCCTTTGCAGGCTGCATGAATGTTGCTCAAGCATCTCTGCTTGGTCAATGTATTCCTTTTCTGAGGCTGCCATGACAGATTACCACACACTGGATGGCCCAAAGCAATCCTTTCACAGCTCTGGGAGCCAAAAGTCCAAAATCCATGTATCAGCAGGGCTGCGCTCCCTCTGAAAGCTCCACAGGGGAATCTTGGCCAGCTTCTGATGGCTCCAGGGGTTCTTAGCTTGTGATAGTAGAATTCCAGCCTCTGTCTCCATCTTCTCCTGAACGTCTCCTCCATGTCTGTGATCTCTTTTCTTCTTTAAAGACACTTGTCGTTAGGTTTAGGGCCCACCCAGATCATCCAGGATGATTTTACCTTGAGATCGTTAACTTAATTCCATCCACAAAGACCCTTTTTCCAAATAAGGTTACTTTTTTTTTTAAACTGGATTTGTCTTTTGTGGGGCAGGGGTTGGAGGGAGTCATCACCATTTAACACCCTCTAGTCTATGAGGTCTATTCCCCGCCCTGCAACTAAGTGGGAGTTCCTGGAGAATAGCAATTGTGTGTTCATTCCTTCCTTCCTTCATTCCTTCATTCTTATGTCCCACAAATATTGATGCAACACCTACCGTGTTCCAGACAGACTGCAAGGCCCTGGGGATACAGCCGCAATCCCAACAGATCTGATGCCTGCTCTCACGGAACTGACTTTGCACTGGGGGAGGCCAACTCCACGAACACAGAAACTGGATGACATATTGGAGGGAGAGCTGTAAAGGAGCAAGCAGAGAGCAAGAACAACAGTGTTGCCATGGGGCGGGTAGAAACGCTGTAGCCAGGCAGGGCCTCTCCGAAGGTATAACAGATAAGCTGAGCCCTGGGTGTTGAGAAGGACCAGCCTCAGGAGCAGGGCACCTCTGCGGCAATGCCTAGTGCAGAGGCTTAGAGAAGACATGGGCACGTGCACCAGGCATCCCATGGGCAGGGCTACCCAAGTTCCATATGCGTGTGGAGAGGTCCTGCAGGGCCTGGGTGTGTGACGAGGATGAACAAAGTGGGTGGAGGTTAATGCCACAGTGAGGGGCGGATGGTGGCCAGTTGACAACACGTGCCCCCATCAAAAGGGTGATTGCTACTCAGCTCTGACTCACGGTCACCAAAAAGGATGTGGGGTGAGTGTGGCCACATCATCTAGTTCTTCAAAAGAAAATAGAAATCTAAACATTTTTTTTGGTATAGACATCTGTATTTCAAGTGCTTTTTTAAAAGAAGGAAAAAGAGGCCGGGCATGGTGGCTCATGTCTGTAATCCCAGCACTTTGGGAGGCTGAGGCTGGCAGATCACTTGAGGTTGGGAGTTTGAGACCAGCCTGGCCAACATGGAGAAAGCCCGTCTCTACTGAAAATACAAAAGAATTAGCTAGGCATGGTGGCAGGTGCCTGCAATCCTAGCTACTCGGGAGGCTGCGGAGTGAGAATCACTTGAACCCGGGAGGCGGAGGTTGCAGTGAGCTGTGATCATACTACTGCACTGCAGCCTGGGTGATAGGGCAAGACCCTGCCTATAAAAAAAGAAAGAAAAAGAAAATACTGGGTGGATGAAACAAAAAACATCCCCAAGCCAGGTCCAACCTGCGGGTCACCAGTTTGCAGCCTTTGGGTGGAAAGCCAGATTGGACTGCAGCAGCCTAGTACTCAAGGAGAGGGCATGGCAGGGAGAGGAGACAGCAGCGGAAAGGCCTGAGCTGGGACAGTCGAAGAGCTGTGAGCGGCTTGCTATGGCTGAAACGTAGTTTGAGTGTGACCACATTGCAAGGGTCTCGGAGCCTTGGTAAAAGGAAAGGGTTCTCTTCCCCAGGGATGTGGCACAGTGTCCATTCCCTGTGCTTTTCCTCATACAGTGTCTTCCCTCCTTTCTCTGCATGTCTACGTTCTGACCGTAGCGCCACTTTTTCCAGTCCCCTGGTCCCCCTCCCACCCACCATCAAGATAGGATCTCTCGCTCCTGGGGAGCACCTACTGCACTTCGCTTTCATTCACTCATTTTTAAAAATTTATTATTTATTTATTTGTTTGTTTATTTATTTTGAGATGGAGTCTTACTCTGTTGCCCAGGCTGGAGTGCAACAGCACGATCTCGGCTCACTGCCACTTCCACCTCCCAGGTTCAAGTGATTCTCCTGCCTCAGCCTCCCAAGTACCTGGGATTACATGCATGCACCACCATGCACAGCTCAGTTTTGTATTTTTAGTAGAGACGGGGTTTTGCCATGTTGGCCAGGCTGGTCTCTAACTCCCGACCTCAGATGATCTGCCTACCTCGGCCTCCCAAAGTTCTAGGATTATAGGTGTGAGCCACCATGCCCAGCCTCATCATTCATTTATGTGTTCATTTACTCAGCAAATATTAGAGTGCCTGCTCTGTGTCATGGGGGTTGGAGGTGGGGGACTGAGGACACAGAAGTCAGCCCAGGGGACACAGTGGGAGCCCACACAGAGTCCTCATCTTCAGGGAACTCAGAGTCCAGCAGGGGCAAGATGGGTTACACGATCACACAGCACATGTTAAGCTATAACTTCAGTGGGTTCTGGGAGGAGAAGTGCTGAGGTGGGAGCTGGGTAAGGCCAGAAGGTCTTCCCAGAGGAAGGGACAAGGGCTGAGCTCTGAGGGTGCATCTGAGTTATCCCAAAGGCACTGGAAGCATTGGACAACTCAGCTTTACTCCAGGAGGCAACGTGCTAATGCGTGCCCTTGGAAAGCATTACTGTCTCAAAGGGGCTGGAGGGGCTGTTGTGGCCGTCTGGTGAGAAAGGACGGAGACTGGATCACAGGACGGGATTGGAGTGTGACCATGTAGATGTGGAGAGATGTGGGAGGAGTCCAGAGACTCAGAGCAGGCATGAAAACCATGGCGTGTCCTTGCTTCCACTCCCCTCTGAGATAGAAGCTCTGGATGTCAGAGATGGTTTCCTTGCCGGGGTACCCAATTCAGCAACAAAGAAGTGTGACCTAATGGTTGGGATCAGACTGCCCCAAATCGAGCCTCCAAGACTTGACTTCTTAGCTGTGTGATCTGTAAAATGATGACAGCAACAGCAGTACCACTCAGGGTTGTCCTGAGGTCTCGGTGAATGATCTCTGAACTGCGGAACACATGGTACCCACTCACTAAGCGAGAACCAGCCTTCACGAAAGAGTATTTACGTGTTAACAATGTCATTCACATGTCAGCATGTAACCGCCAGTGGGTTCATTTTGAAACTGTCCAGATAGAGCCAATGTATCAAGATGGGAATTGCAACAGAGAAAGAGTTTAATTCACGCAGAGCTGGCTGAATGGGAGAGGGGAGTTTCATTATTACTCAAATCAGTCTCCCTGATTACTGATTTGATTATGCAAATCAGTCTCCTTTAAAAACCCTGGGGTTTTAAAGGATAATTTGGTGGGCAGGGGCCAGGGAGTGAGGAGTGCTGACTGGTTGGGTTAGAGATGAAATCAGGGGGTCAAAGCTGTCCTTTTGCACTGAGTTGGTTCCTGTGTGGGGGCCACAGGACCAGATGAGCCAGTTTATCAATCTGGGTGAATCCCAGCTGATCCATCGATTGCAGGGTCTGAAAAGTCCCTCAAACACCAATCTTAGATTTTAGAATATCAGTGTTACCCATAGGAGAAATTGGGAAGTTTAGGGAGCTTTTGGGCTCTGGCTGCGTGACTCCTGAGCATAAGTTAACTTCTAATCTTGTGGCTCATTTGCTAGTTTTACAAAGGCAGTCTGGTCCCCAGGCAAGAAGGAGGTTTATTTCAGGAATGGACTGTTATCATCTTTGTTTCAAAGTTAAACGATAAACTAAGTTCCTCCCAAAGTTATCTATGCCCAGGAATGAACAAGGGCAGCTTGGAGGTGAGAAGTAAGATGAAGTCGGTTAGGTCAGATCTCTTTCACTGCCATGACTTTCTCATTGTTACCATTTTTCCAAAAGTGATTTCAATCAGAGCAGTGCCCCAAACATTTTTTGTTTTTGTTAAAAATTTGAAGGATATTTATTTTAGAAAACAGAACATCAAAATAGCCATCACGCAAAACTCCGAAGTGTCTTAGACTTCCTTACTCTTACTGTACGGCATTATGTTGAGTTTGAATTAATTAGGGGGCATGGGGCATCCTCGTCACCTCAGGATTTGTGGTGGCTTTAAAAGTCTCCAGAGAGGCCTGGTAGCAGTTCCCAGGGATGTGTGCCATTGTCTGGGACAGAGCAAGTCGAGTTCATTGAGCCACAGCCTACGGTCCAGGGACCTGACTTGGCTGGAGGCCGGACGTGTCCTACTTCTCTTAGCACATGGACAGAGGTCAGGGAAAGGTTGACCCGGGGTCGGGGCTGGAGGAGGTTGCAGGGAAGCCTGTGGAAGCTACTCTTGCAGGGGGTCCGGGGAGAGCCCCAGGCCCTGGGTCTAAGCGTCCTCAGTGGGGCTTGGGGATCCGTACCTCTAGAGGGCAGTGGGGCTCCACCGAGAGTCCCTTCCAGTGTCTTCCCAGAGGCCAGAAAGTGCTTCTCAGCTTAGAACCGGCCTCCCTGCTCAGCATAAAGGGAAATTTCTGCCCACAGGTTGCCTTGGCTGGGTGCAGAGGATGGATCTTTCCACATCCAGTTGTTTTTGTGGGGGAAATCTTATTAGGAAGGAAAATATTTAGTGTCAGTAGCATGTGAACGTTTCCAAGCACGGAAGCCCGACAGCTGTACCTACTTAGGGGGGACCTGGGGGCTCCGGGCCACACAGAGGCCATCTCCCACCAGCCTGGCCAGGGGGAAGTCAGATTTCTAGGGTTCATAATGTTCACATGGAGAAAACGTGCATTTCCACTGAAGTGTTCTTGGCCAGACTCAGGCTTTTAGATTCCCCAAAACAAATCTCCTCGACAGTTCGCCCCTGCCTGCTCCTACTCCGAGTTCTTGCTTTGCAAAGAGAAAAGTCCCTAGATGAATTTTAGTCCAGAGATCAGAGCCCCAGAGATCAAAGCCTCATGGGCTGTACCCCCTAAGGGCCACAGAATCCCTGTTGGAGGCAAGGTTAGGGGGTGCAAGCACATCCACTTTGGGTGCACACAGACCTGGGTTCAAATCGTCACTCTGCCACTGCACAGCTGCAGGGTCACCAGCTTGTACCTTCCAGCTCATCTGAGAAATGAGGAAAGTCCCACCTTGCCCGGTGGCTGTGGGGCTCGGGAACAGAAATCCTGGAACCAGTATATCTAGCACAGCACCAGGCATATCACAGCCCCTGCCAGGAGCACCACCAGCCACACCCTCCCTGCACCCACCTCTCCTGCCCTGAGCGGCTGCTACCTTTTCCTGTGGCACCCACTGCTGAATTCTTCTGTGCTTGTGGTTTATACAGTCTATCCTTCCTGCTGGGACACAAGCTCCACTGCTGTGTCCAAAACACCCTGTTCTAGGCACAAGGTCTGCATCACAAAATACCTGTTGCTTTGGAGCTCGTCTTACAGTTCTCTGGGCCTCAGTTTCCCCAGCTGTGCAATGTGGATGATGGCATTAGAGGTGTCAGATGTGACTTCGGATAGATTGTGTGAGCAAATGTGCAAGAGCACCCAGCCCAGGCAGGCAACAGATGCCAATCCGCCTTCCCAATCAGATTTTGAGGTTGTCTTGGGCTTTACAATGGAGTCAGGAGAATCGCCACCCTCTGGAGCCAAGTGCAGCTCAGAGGGATGGGTCACTGGCCAGCCATTGATACAGACTCATCCAACAGGGCTTGGAGGTTCTCTACACAGGCGCCCTCATGTTGGATCCTCCCAGGGGCCAGGCAGGGAAGACTGAGGCCGGGAGAAACCCCAAGCCTCAGAGAGGTGGGCTCACTGGGTAAGGCTATCTTGGCTGTTCCTCTGCATAAAGCAGCTGGAGGCTGTGAAACTCCAAGGCAAGAGGTGGCCCATGAGTGACAAATGGGGAAACTGAAGGCTAAAGAAGTGTTAGTGCACCGGAGGAGGAGGGTGTCTCAGTGGGAAGAATGTGGGCTCTGGGATCAAGGAGACCTGTGTTCCAGCCTGGCTCAGTCACTCACCGTGCAGCCCCGGGGAAGCCACATCACCTCTCATTTCCTAATCAGTGAAATGGAGATAACAAGAGCCCTTGCTCTGCAGAGTGCTGGGAACGGCTCCTGCAGCGGCTGGCACCCACTTGATAAGCAGTTAGGAAAGAACAGATATTACTCTTTGTATGAGTTCTCTCTTGTTGCCATAACAAATTACCACAAAGGGCTTAAAGCAACACAAATTTAACATCTTACAGTTCCGGAGGGCAGAGGTCCTAAAATCAAAATATTGGCAGGGCTGCCTTCCTTCTGGAGGCTCTAGGGGAGATTCTGTTTCCTGCCTTTTCCAGCTCCTGGGGCCATCTGTCTTCCTTGGATCACATCACTCCGATCTCTCTGTCCCTCATTACATCTTTAACTGTCCTGCCTCCATTCCATAGGAACCCTTGTGATTCCATTAGGTCTACCTGGATAATCCACGATAATCTCCCTATCTCAGAGTTCTTAACATCATCACATCTGCAAAATCCCTTTTGCCTTATGAGGTAACATATTCACAGGCTCTGGGGATTAGGGCGGGGACCTCTTTGGGGCTATAATTCAGCCGACCACACTGCTCTTACAATGCCTCCCATCCTGGCCCTGCTCCACTGCTCCTCCAGCAGGCTCGCTCTCTCTCTCGCTCTAGCCTTGACACCAAAGGAGTGATTTAGTTCTAATTTGGGGTTCTGGTTGGATGAATTGCAGGAGAAAGCTTGTGTCTCCTCAGTCTTCCCCCATTGCCCCTGGACCATACAGGTTGTAGTCAAGGGACTTGTTAGAAGGCAGGCGGCTAGCCAAGAATTCCAGACAAAGCTGCTTGGGAAGTGTCCCCATTCATTCATCAAATATCAGAGCACCTACCACATGCCTGGCACTTCTGGTCACTGTGGGCACAACTGTGGACTCGGCAGACGACTCTGCCCACAAGGAACTGACCTTCTCAGAGGAAGGCAGTTGGGAGAGTGATCCTATCATAGGCACTAAACCAAAACAAGACGGCAGGTATGGCGAGGGAGGGTGGCAGAGCAGGTACGTTAGCTAGGGTGGCCTCGGATGGTCTCTTTGAGGAGGTGGAACATGACCCAAAGAGCCATGCAGGGGATGGGGGAAGCACGTTCCAGGCAGAGGGCTTGGCAAGTGCAAGGGCCCTGAGACAGGAACAAGTTTAGCTTCTTCAAGAAACGGCAAGATGGCAGCATGGCTAGAGGGATGAGGTGATCTGAGAGTAGCTGGGGGCCAGATCATAGCAGGAGTCTGGCTTTTATTCTGAGTGAGGCCAGGGCCTATGGTGGGCTTTAGCAAAAGGTGCTATCATCTGGTTCATATTGAAAAGGATCCGTCTGGCTTCTGTGAAGGGAACAGATGATAGCAGGCCAGAAACCAGAAACCCAGGAGGAGGCTACACAGGCAAAGGAGTAAATTGAGGAGAGTTTTAATGGATTATTCACAAAAGCACAGGAGAGAGGGGAAACCTAATACAAGATGAATCCCCCAGAGCTGTCATTGGGGCACCTCTGCTGCCCCAAGGCCCAAAGAGGTTAAGGAAGACAGCAGTTCCTGGGACCGGGGGGAATGGCACCCCATGGAGAGGGCCACATGGAGAGACAGTAGCCTTTGTTGAGGGACATATCCAGTCCACGGCATGAACACCCAACCTTCCATCTCTTGCTGGCACCTCCTATTGAAGGAACCCTCTGGAAGCCAGAGGTGCCCCGGGGAGGCTGGGCATATGGTCTGCCTCCCAGGCCCAGAGAGCTGAGGGTGAATCTGGAGGACAAATGGAAGACACCGGAACAAGCTCCCTGCCCAGCTCCCTGAATGCAGGGCAGCTGACACTGTAGCCTCTGTGCCTGTAGTCACTATGCTGTCTAGCTTTAGAACTGGGATCCTTGAAAAAAAAATTAGGGCTGCTGCTCCACAGCAGCCCTGTGCAGAACACACCAGGAGGGAGAGGGAGAGACACGGAAGACGGAGTCCCCCCGCCCTCAGCCCCCCATTAGGCTGTTCTCCCACTGCTATAAAGAAATACCTGACCCTGGGCAATTTACAAAGAAAAGAAGTTTAATTGGCTGACAGTTCCACAGGCTGTGCAGGAAGCATAGTGGCTTCTGCTTCTG
Organism: Rhinopithecus bieti; assembly: GCF_001698545.2. NCBI lineage: Eukaryota > Metazoa > Chordata > Mammalia > Primates > Cercopithecidae > Rhinopithecus > Rhinopithecus bieti. Next base: position 2,274,420 of record NW_016808980.1, read on the forward strand.
GGGAGGCCTCAGGAAACATACAATGGTGGTGGAAGGCTAAGGGGAAGCCAGCACATCACATGGGCGGAGCAGCAGGAGCAAGAGAAGGGCGGGGAAGTGCTACACACTTTTCAATGACCAGATCTCACGAGAACTCACTATCACGAGAACAGCACCAGTGGATCCACCCGCATGATCCAATCACCTCCCACCAGGCCCCACCTCCGACACTGTGGATTACAATTTAACGTGAGATCTGGACAGGGACAAGGATCCAAACCATGTAATTCCCCCCAACTCCATCTTTACAGAGGGGAGAGGGGCAGGAGGCATCAGGGGAGGGGCCGGGGAGGGATGAGAGGGGCAGGAGCGGCACTGAATGGCTTGCAGCAGGTGAGGGAGTCACACCTGTAGTGGCTTTGTTCCAGGTGTAAGTAATTATGTGTTACTTTAAGACCTTTTCTTGGTAATAGATTGTGTGGTTACAGATTTTAAGTAGTACAAATGGATATGGAACGAAAAGCTCCTCTTGTCCCCTCCCCCGTGCCCTGGACTCCCAGTTCTGTTTCCTGGAGACCATTAGTAATTCTGAAATGTCTTTCAGAAAAAAGCATGTGTGTGTGTGTGTATGTGGTATGTATGTATTTGCAGATGTGTGTGTATCAGCATGTGTGTATGTAGTATGTGTGTTTGCACTGTGGATGTGTGTGTATGCAGTGTGTATGCAGTATGTGTGTATGCAGTGTGAATTTATGTCACTGTGTGTGTATGAGTTTATATCATTGTGCATGCGTGTGTGTGTGTGTGTGTGTGTGTGTGGTCATCCCACAAATGGGATGCACAGGTCTGCACTTTGCTTTTTCCCTTGCCAGCCACTTGTTCCAGGCACTGGGGTGAAACACAGCAGTGAGCAAGACAAACTGTCTTTTTTTGTTTCGTTTTTGTATTTTTTGTAGAGATGAGGTCTTGCTATGTTGCCCAGGCTGGTCTCAAACTTCTGGGCTCAAGCAGTCCACCTACCTCGGTCTCCCAAAGTGCTGGGATTCCAGGCATGAGCCACGGCTCCACAGCTCCCGGCCAAGACAAACCGTGTAGATAACAGGTTAGACAGAGGAAAGGCCCATGAGGAAGGATGAGGCCAGGAGACACAACAGAGCAACAAAGGAGCTGACTCTAAACAGAACCCGAGGAAACGGGGGTGGGGGGGGGCGGTTTCCTCACTGTACTGGGTTGAATCGTGGCCCCCACAAAATATGTGTTCTAGTGCTGGACCCTGGTACCTGTGATCGTGGTTCTACTTGAAAGAAAGGCCTCTGCAGATGCCACCACATGAAGGGTCTTGGCATGAAACCATCCTGGATTAACCAGGTGGATCCTAAATCCAAAACCAAGTATCCTTATAAGAAGAGGAGGCCACGTGAAGATGGAGGCAGAGACTGGAGTGATGCAGCCACAGCCAGGGAATACCCCAGAAGCTGGGAGTGGCTGGGAAGGGTCCTCCCCACGGCCTTCAGAGGCAGCGCAGTCCTGCAGCACTTGTATTCAGAATTGTGGCCTCAAGAATTATGTGAGGATAAATTTCTGTTGTTCAAAGTCACCCAGTTTATGGCAATCTATTAGGCGGCCCTAGGAAATGAACGCACACACCTATTCTGTTCCAAAGCGGCGTTGGATCCTCCCATGGGCGTCTGCCAGGCGTCAGGTCACCAGGGCTGTGAGGATGGGTGTTCTGATAGTTGATATTTTTTTGCTACTTCAGTAGACCAGCCCTGAGTATCTTTGTGTGTCTTTGGGTGCATCGGGAGAGTTTCTAGAGGATAAACTCCAGGCGTTCCCCTGCTGAATCATGTAAGATCTTGGGTTGAGTCTGGGCGCCACAATTTTAGCCTCGAGGAAGAGGGACCATTGGCTGAAGCCAGGGAAAGTAGGTAGCATGGGTGTCCTGAAAACCAAGAGCAAGGGGACAGTTTCAAGAAATAGAGATAACACCTCAGAGCCGAATGCTACCGGGAAGCCCAGGCAGAGAAGAAATGAGAAGAGTCCATTTGATTCGATGACAAGGGAGGGCGCTGGTGGTTTGGCAGTGAGGTGGGCGCAGAAGTCCTAGCACAATGGCTGGGGAGTGAGTGAGCAGGAGCAGGGGATGAGAGGCGGCAGCAACTCCTTCTTAACCCTTGGCTGGAAGGTGTGGGGAAAGCCAGGCTGGTGGCTGGAGGCAGACGTGGGTTCGATTGATGATTTTTTTCTATTTTTATTTCTGGTTGATTTAGACAAGGGACACCCAGCATGTTTGAACCTTGATGGTTGGGAGCTGGGAGAGAAGGAGGGTGAAGATAAAGGAAAGGGATTAACCAGGGTGTCCACGTGGGCAGGGATGGCTCCTCTCGAATCCTCAGGGAGAATGGGAAGTGGTGGAGGTAGAATGGAGGGTGGGACAGCTCTTCCTCACCGATGAAGGGCCCAGCTGAGGGGACTCTGTGATGTGGAACCCTCTGATGGGGCCTGTGTGCGGCAGATGCATGAGCACCAGCTCCGGGCGGCCCAGGGGTAGGCCAGGCCAGGTCACTGGTGGCTCTAAAAGCTACATGAAAATGGTCATTACAGAGCTTTAAACCTAATTGTGATGGGGACCGACTGGAGCCTCAGAACCATCATCTGGCAGCTACGTGGAGAATGGGCTGGGGAGGTATGGAAACCAGTTAGGGGGTGGACATGATGGTCCATGTGGCTGAGTGGCTGCCACATGCCTATTACATGCGGAGTTTATCAGGTGCCCATCTGCTTTGTGGAGATGCTGGTAGAAATGCCTATTATAACACAGATACAGAAAATTCTGAAAGGTGGTGTGTTTTGAGATAAAAATCATAAGCAGCCCAGCGCAGTGGCTTACACCTATAATCCTAGCACTTTGGGAGGCTGAGGTGGGCAGATCGCCTAAGACCAAGAGCTTGAGACCAGCCTGGACAACATAGAGAGACCTCCATCTCTATGAAAAATTTAAAAATTAGCCAGGTGCAGCAATGTGTGCCTGTGGTCCCAGCTACTCGGGAGGCTGAGGCAGGAGGATCGCTTGAGCCCAGGAGGTCAAGGCTGTAGTGAGCCTTCATCGTGTCACTGGACTCCAGCCTGGGTGACAGAGTGAGGCCCTGTCTCAAAAAACTCACAAGCTCTAGGAGACAAAATCAACTTGAACCTTGACCCTCCCCCCCGGCCCCTGACAGACTGTGTGGCCTCAGCCTGGTTATGTGACCTCTCTGTATACGTTAGTTCTTCATTGCACTATAACAAATGACCTCAAAATGTAGCAGCTTAAAGCAACACATTTTCATTATCTGACAGCCTCCATGGGCCTGGAATCTGGGTTCAGCTTATCTGGGCCCCCGGGCTCAGGGTTTCTCCCAGGCTGCAGTCAGGAGTCAGCGGGGGCCATGGTCATCCCAAAGCTCTGCTGGGGCAGGATCCACTTCCAAGCAAGATCCACAGTTGTGGGCAGGATTCAGTTCCTCGTGGGCTGGGACTGAAGGCCTCAGTTCCCCACTGTCTGTGACCAGGAGCTGCCCTAGGTTCTTGCCATGCAGACACTGCAGCTGGCTTCGTCAGAGGGAGCAAATGAGAAGACTCAGATAAAGAGAGCGCCAGCAAGATGGAAGTCATTACCTCTTGTAATCTAAGAAGCGAGTCACTAGGTCCAGCCCACACTCAAAGGTAGGGGATCACTCAAAGGTAGGGGATCCTGTGGCTACCAGGAATCCAAGCTACTTGGAAGGCTGAGGTGGGAGGAATACTTGAGCCCAAAAGGCAGAGGTCACAGTGAGCTATCATTGTTCCACTGCCCTCCAGCCTGGGTGACAGAGTGAAACCCTGTCTCAAAAAAAAAAAAAAAAAAAAAAAAAAAAAAAAAAAACCACAA
>NW_016808980.1:2278462-2302484 GCF_001698545.2 Rhinopithecus bieti
AAAAAAAAAAAAAAAAAAAAAAAAAAAAAAAACCCACCAAACCACCAGTACCTAGTGATAATAGATATCAGAGCAATTGTTGAAATACTGTTTTAAAATTCTCTAGCTAGTGCAACCCCTGAGTGTCAGCACCAGGTGGATCATTCCCACCACCCCCTCCCCACATCGGGATGCCACCAAGATGCCGCTGAAGGACATTTACCAACAGATGCCCTCAGGCCTTCAGAGATTGGGTTGGACATCTTAGTCCATTTGTGTTGCTATATAGGAATACCTTGGGCTGGCAATTTAGAAAGAGAAGAGGTTGATTTGGCTCAGGTTCTGACGGTTGGAAAATTCAAGATGGGGCCTCTGCCTCTGGTGAGGGCCTCAGGCTGCTTCCACTCATGGTGGAAGAGGCAGGGGAGCTCATGTGTGCAAGTCACCTGGCGAGAGAGGAAGCCAGAGAGGGGAGGTACCAGGCTCCTTTTAACAGCCAGCGCTCATGGGAACAGATGAAGTGAGAAATCAGCCCCCACCAGGGAGGGCATTCATCTACCCATGAGAGATCCACCCCATAACCCAAACGCCTCCGTTAAGCCCCACCTCCAACACGGGGGATGGAATTTCAACGTGAGATGTGGTGGTGTTTGTGAGGGGAGGGCGATCAGATAAACCAAACTATAGCAGCGTCTGTTTGGGTCCAAGTAGCCATGGAGAATACAGTGGACCTGATTTTAGGATGGGAGCTGAGGCAGTGTCTCTGCTGACATCTGGAGCTGTTACATCTAATGGAAGAGATACCAGGTGGAAGCAACAGCTGGACAAAGGCCTTGAGATGCAGGCAGTGTGGCGTGTTTGGGAAACTGAGAGATCAAGGGGCTGGAGCAGAGGGCAAGATGGGAGAGTACTGGGAGGTGAGGTAGGAAGGGAGGTGGGCGGTGGAACGCTTTGGTGGCCATTTAAGGAAGGTCTTTGACTTTCACACTGAGGGTCTTGAGCAAAGGAGGGACCTGATCTGAGATTAGCAGGATCACTCTGTGATGAGGACAGGCAGAAGGGGGAAAGGCAGGGAGACCAGCCGAGGGACTACTGCATCGGTCCTAGCAGGAGGTGGCGCTAAAACAAACACCAGACTCAGAACAGTGCCAGGCTGAGATGGCGTCAGTTTCGGGATAAAACTGAAAGAGGGAACTGATGGGATTTCCTGACAGATTGGAGATGGGTGTCAGAGAAGGAAGAGGGCCAAGCATGGTGCTGGGCTTCTAGCCTGAGTGACCGGGGTGAAGGTGTTCCATGAAATGAAATAAACGCAGGCTGGAACGGCTCTAGGGAGGAGAAATGCAAGAGTTTAGGTTGAAACATGATCAGCTCCAGGTCTCTTTGAGGCCTTTCTCCCTCCCTCTGCACCCTGCTGGCATGTCCCCTTCACACAGATGGAGACTTTGCTTAGTCTGTGCTCTTCACTGATGTGGTCCATGAGCCTTGAACAATGTATTTGTCCATTTTCTGTTGCTTATAACAGAATACCTGAAACTGGGCATTTTGAAAGGGAATTTCTTTCTAGTTGTAGAGACTGAGAAGTCCCAGGCCGAGGGCCACATCTGATGAGCGCCTTCTTGCTCACGGAGACTCTGCAGCGTCCCCTGGTGGCACAGGACATCGCAAGGGGAGGGGCTGAGTGTGCTAATGTGCTGTGCTCGGGGCTTTCTTCTTCTCGTAAAGCCACCAGTTTCCCTCCCATGATAACCCATTCACCCATTAATCCATGAATGGATTCCTCCATTCACAAGGGTAGAGCCCTCAGGATCCTGAGTCACCACTTAAAGGCACCACCTCTGAACACTGCCATATTAGCATGGCAGGCAGGATAAGGGCCCCCTAACGATGTCCATGTTCTATGCCCATCACCTGTGGACGTGTTACCTTCTACAGCAAAAGCGACTTTGCAGGTGCGATTGCTAATCACCAGTGAGAAAGGAAGCGTGCCCTGGGTTACCCAGGTTTGCCCCATTTAATCACAGGAGTCCTTAGAGGCAAAAGAAAGAGATGTGAGAGCTTGTTAGAGAAAGGCGCGAGGCTGGGCGTGGAATCAGAGTGATGGGATGGCTGGCCCAGCAGATGAGGGCTGAGTACTACGGAATGCTGTCAGCCGTGTTTATTTCCAAAGAAGCTGGAAAGGATGAGGAAACCTTCTCCCCTGGAGCCCCCAGAAGGAGTGCAGCCCTGCTGACACCAGGATGTTATACCCATGGGACCTACTTTGGACCTTGGACCTCCAGCACTGAGGTGATGAATTTGTGTTGCTTTACGCCACTAAGTTTGTGCTAATTGTCGCAGAGGCCTGCAAGGAGACAGGACTCAGGAGTGGTGGGTTTCAGCTAGGAAGAAAACACGCAGGTCCTGGGGGAAGGAAGACTGAGGATGTAGGGGTTTATGGTGGGCAGTGAGGTGCAGAGGGATGAGCAGCAGCATTCCATGGGGCTGTGGGGCAGAAAGTGGGGTCTGAGCCTCATGGGGGTCAGAGTGAGAGATGCAGGGGATGAGATGAGAGTGACATGAACAGGGATAAATGGCAAAAAAAGACTCGTCCTGGAGGGGAGGCCGTGAGCCCTGAGAGATGGAAGTCATGGGACCTGGGACCCCCACTACCCGACTCTCCAAGGAGCCCTGGACCTACTCTGGGCAGTGTTGGTCTTGGGAACCAGGGGGTGTCCGCAGGGCAGAGTTTAGGAAAGCCTGCCCTCACACCTTCAGATCCTGGAGCCCAGCTCAGGGGCCGAGGTCTGTGTCGAAGACCCCAACAGCGCACAGAGGGTGCCCTGGCTTATTTGCACCACGGGGAGGATAAATGAGAACGTGGGCTCCTGAACCGCACGACTGCAGGTGTATCTGGGGAGGACCAGATGGAGAGGCGCCCAGCCGGAGCACGTTAGCACCGTCTAACAGCAAACTGCAGGCGCTGGCCGCACCTCGCTCCGCTGCAAACAATCCATTATTCACCTTGTCAAACAGACTCCCCCGAGAAGCCGGTTTCAGATTTGGCTTGTAAACGGCAGCTGGCTGGCTGGCCCTTCTCTTACCTGTCCCCAAGGAGCTGTTGAGCCACAGCAGTGAGCATTTTACAAGCGGGAGGGCCACAGGTGACTGCAGGCTGCCAGAAAGCAGATAACTGGCCTGGCAGGCTCCAAGATTCTAGGGAATCATGGTCTTTATGGCTTTCTGCAACAAAGGGAACTAGCTCTTTCTAGAAGACAGGCTGGAATACACTGCTGTGTAATTAGAGATGAATAAACCGAGCCATATGGGACAGAAGGAAAGTCTCCCTTGAGTCAGTTGGTTTATAAAATGTGTTAAATATTAGGAAATGATTAATTTTCCATACATTCCAGATGAGCCCATTGTTCTCCATGCACAGGAAAGGCATGTTTGCTCATTTAACACCCGGTTCCTGGGGGCCTACCATACCGCATGCCAGGCTGTAGAGAGACAACACTGGGCAAATCAAGACAATCGTCGCTGCCATGGAATTTATAGGGGCAAGAGACAGCAAACATGCCCACAGTCATCCAAACGCCAGGCTGAGTGCATGTGTGGGCGGGGCATGGGGTAGGTCCCGCATGACAGTGGTCACTGAAGTCCTCTGAGGACAAGAATTTAATTGGAAAGTTGAAGAATGAGGAAGAGCCAGTCCATGAAACTCAGGAGTCAAAGCGTTTCAAGTTTTAGGAGGCGAGAGAGGTGGGGAATGGTGTGGTCTGGGCAGGGAAGAGAAAAGAGGCCTGGAGGCTGGAGAACTTGTGGCCAAGGAAGATGGCTGAGCCTCTTGCCTGTAATTTGGATCATCCTGAATGCAAGGGGAAGCCGTGGAGGGCTTTAAATAGGGCTGTGAGAGGATCTGAGGCTGCTTTAAGCTCGATCTGGCTGCTGTGTGGATGGGGAGGTCGGGAGTACACCAGCAAAGGGCTGGTGTGTCATCCAGGTAGGAGATGAGGGTGTCGTGGTGAGCATGAGGCATAGAGGTGGGATGATTTCAGAAGGGACCCAGCGGGATTTGCTGATATGTGGGCAACGGGAACAGTGAGAGATCCGGGGTTATTCCCAGGGTTTTGACTAAGCGACTGTAGATAGATGGTGTTCCCATAAACTGATGAGTAAGATGGGTGTGTGTTGGGAGAGGGAGGAAGAGGAGATTGGGAATCAGGAAATTTGGGGACATGTTGAACTCAAAATGCCTCCTGGCTACCAAAGAGAAGAAGGCACATGGTGGGGGAGGTCACACAGGAGTCTGGCGCGTGTGTATGTGAAGGTGTAAATACAACCCTCGCCACGGTTGTCTTGTGAATGCTTTTTTCTCATGGTATTAAGGGCAGAGGGTTCTTTTTTTTTTTTTTTTTTTTTAAGACGGAGTCTCACTCTGTCGCCCAGGCTGGAGTGCAGTGGCCGGATCTCAGCTCACTGCAAGCTCCGCCTCCCGGGTTTACCGCCATTCTCCTGCCTCAGCCTCCCGAGTAGCTGGGACTACAGGCGCCCGCCACCTTGCCCGGCTAGTTTTTTGTATTTTTTAGTAGAGATGAGGTTTCACCGTGTTAGCCAGGATGGTCTCGATCTCCTGACCTCGTGATCCGCCCGTCTCGGCCTCCCAAAGTGCTGGGATTATAGGCTTGAGCCACCGCGCCCGGCCGGGCAGAGGGTTCTAAATCAAATATCCTCTGACACTTTGCACAGCAGCAGAAACTGTTGGCAATGTGTTTTCAAGGAATTTTGTCAGTATTTCATAGAAGGATGAGGTGTCCCCATTTCAACAAAAAATTTAGGGATCACTGATGTAAAAAGTATAGCCCCTGGGAATCAGAGTGAATTGTCACTGTACTTCCTATCCAGTACAGTGTTTCAGAGCTTGAAGTTTTTAGTAAATCAGGGATTCCTAGAGAGCCTGGGACAGGGCAGATAGACAGCAGGGGGTTTTGTTTCTTTGATAACTCCTCATCGGACCATTTACAAAGCTCAACTTCTGAAGTTTACCAGGAGGGCCGGGCAAGAGGTGGTTTAGAGTGAGAAGCCCTTTTTGGAGAAAGTTTGGTCTGACCTCGTCCATCTTCGTACCACAAAATGTCATGAGGTTTATAGCAAGCGTGTCCTTTATACCCCATCACAGCTACTGGGGATCCGCAGACAAAAGAAATGACTTCACTTTCATTTCGTAAAGGCCCTTGTGGCTCTGTGCCTCTGTCCTCAGCATTATTTTATATTCAACCTGGTCCTACCAGGAACCCAGTTTCCTTCTAATGTATGAATATGAAGAGGCTGAGTAGGAGTCAGCATTTGTTTTCTCCTGTCAATCTTACCACTTCTTAAACTCCAACTTGGCACGAAACCACTGTTCTGTTTCTGCTCCTTTGTACGAAACTACACCATGCTGTTGGATACAGCAAGGAACATGTTCAGATTTGCAAACTCCTGGCAAAGTGACTCCAAGATGCTCCAATACAAACTTCCTTGTCATCTCAGGTTTTGAAAATTGGATAAACTCAAGTTTCTGGCTTTAATGATCTATTTAGAAAAATTAAAATCCCATAGTCAGAGCTCTAAATGTTTTCTTCCGGATATTAGTCAAATGAGGTCTCAAGATGAGCTGAAGGCTCCGCGATAAGCCTTAGGTGAATCTGAAATCTGTTTGTTAAATGATGGGACCGTCGATCGATAGCTAATATTGATTATGCAGTACCTGTGAGGTGGGGACTAGAGTCCTCATTTCATATCTGGGGAAACTGAGGCACAGGCCAAATTTGTGTTTAAGTGTGGCTTAAATATAAATGTACAACACAGACGTTTTGGTTTTTTTTTTCTTTTTTAAAATGACTATAGTTTTAGCCTTGTCCTCTGCTTAAGTGATTTTGACTTTCGATTCAGGAGAAGTGGTGTAAGGTTTTCGGAAAGTAAGTTAAAGCAAAACAGTTGGCCGCAGTCATCTTAGTGGGGCACAGTTGCCTCTTAGGTGTAGCCCTGGACAGGTATTTTTTGTGGGGCTCCTGTCTGCCTAAGCAACTTGACCCATTCCTAAATCAGCACCATTCTGGCGATCCAGTCTCACACCATCCCACAAAACTCACAATGAAAATACCGCACCAGCCATCGGAGCAATCTGCTCACCAGGGTGCTCTTCTGGAAGCTGGCCTGGACCCTGTAGGTGCAGGTTCTAGAGCTCTTTGGGGCACCTGAAGGGGAGAAATGGGAGCCAGCTGGTCCCAGCTAACAGAGGGAGACTAAGGATATTTCAAGATAGGCACTTCCAGCAGCCAGGACCCATGCAGGTGTCTGTCTGAGCTTGGGACACCTGCCCATTTGGTAGTGCTGGTTACAGGCACTGGAATAGCGGGGGGACGGGGGCTAGAAAATTCCCAGCAAGACATTCCAGGTGCGGGGCTGTGATGGGGTGGCGTGGGTCCCTAAAGCCCAGGGCCTGGAGCAGATATCCCATTTCCCTGGGGTGAAAGGGTGGGAGGAGGTTCGAACCCTATGAAGACTTTAAAAAGAGCAGCTACTTCCAAACCTCCTAGGTGCTTTAGCTACAGGATGGCAAAAGCTGTTTCAAGGAGGAACTTGGCTAGAAGGTTCTAGTACTTATTTGTGGGTTCGAAGGTATAAGGTGCATTTTTTTTTTTTTCTTTAACCTTGATATTTTGCAAGATGCTCAAATAAAAATGGTGGCTTTTGCCTTCCAAGTGGCTGGCTTGGCCCAGTTGACTGTGAGTGCTTCGGGACCCTTGGAAAGCTGGTCTAAGGTGGGCACCATAAATCTCCTTTATGAATATGCTACCTCAAAAGTAGTCTAGAGGCACAGATTACAGCAGAGTTGTGCCAGAGAGAATCAAATTCAGGTTGACCATGTGGCTTTGTCACCTCCGACAAGTGGCTTCTGAGCCTGAGTCACAAGCACAGTGTGACTGTACCTACCTCCTAGGGCTGAGATGAGGAGTAAACGCACACACTTATGTGCACACACAAAATGTTCCTTGCTGAGGGAGCCCGAAAGGTAAAGGGGATATTTGAGTAGCCTCTCCGGAAAAGAAAGATCCACCAAAGTAGCTGTTGCTTCCAACTGTTTTATTGCTAAACTATCATGATACAAGTCGTATAAAAATACTTTACATATAGGAAAAATAAACTACATTAAACTGGAGATTAAAAACATTTGCATAGGAATGTGATGTATTCAAACGCCTTTAACAGGATTGTCTAAACCTAAGCCTGCCAGCACCACCATGTTGGAGAGACCTCTGTTTGTTGGAGAACTGTACTGGTTTTCTCTCCTCTGAGGGCTGTAGAGGCCATAGGGGGTGAGTGAGGTTCTTTGACAAGATGTCCAGGGTGCTAAGTTTGTTCCAACCGCCATAGCCTCTGTCTGCTCAGGCCAATCAGAATGCTGTGAGTACCTGCTCTAATAGAAACAACATCATTTGCATCCATTCCATTCAAAGCTTGAACTCAGCAGGGAGTTTATTCTAGTCAGCCAACAGCTGCATAAAGGTAGAATGTTAATTAACCCTTTCACTTCCAGCTCTCAGGACCCTGATAGCGCAGGGAGAAACTCTGTTACCAACCACCAGAAAAGTTTGTTTTTAAACAGACTGAGTTAAACAGTGATGTTGGCTGTAAGTCAAGGCACTCACAAAAGCTGAGGGAAATGGATGTTTATGATCACAATTTTATATGATGCTGCTTTTTCTTAAGCATTTAATTGGAATGCAGGAAAATACTTGCTATGCAATTGGCTGTTTTGGTTCCATGAAACGTAATGCCCTAGCCTTGAGCCTAGGAGACCCAAAGTTAAGATGCGCTGGGTCACCGAGCACCTTGCCTCCAGGAAACGAGTTCAGGAAAGGTTAGCCCAGCTTGTCAAGAACGTCACAACTCCATCCATGCCTCTTGTAAACTTGAAATGAAAACATTCTTTCAATTCTGAGCAATAGAAAGCACTTGGAAAGTTTTTTTTTTTTTTTTTTTTTTTTTTGGACATGATAAATTCAGTTTCACTGTAGTCCAGAGTGAGAATTAGAACATATCAACTCCTGATCTGCCTAAATGTGACAGCCTCTGCCCAAGACTGGCTCACTGAGGCGTCTTGGCTACTGGATGTAAACAAAAAATGCAATATCAGTGCCTCCCAGTTCTTTGAAGGAATCAATTCATCCTTGGTTATGTCTATGCTGGAAAACTGTTGATGTCCTTTGGATAAAGGATACAGGAGTTACCTACCAGGATTTGGTTTTGGTCCCCTCTGTAAATATTAGCCTGAACGTAGGGTTCTGTGAACATGAATTCTTTTCAAATTCCATTACAATGCAGGCAGGGTTTTGGTGTCAATTTTTTAAAATCAAAACCACCTACTAGATTACTTATTTGGGGGGATCTAGACACTTGATGATTCTCAGTGACCAGATCCAGGCTCAGGGCTGAAGTCAGCATAATTCTTGAGCAAGAAAAAGGTGGTTCCTTCTTCCATGAAACCATTCCTTCTCCTGAGATGCTGTCTTCTAGGTAGGTGACTAATAGGCTCTGAGTGGGAGTTTTATTACATGGATTTTTGTTTCCTGGAATAATTAACAAATGTTTCAAGAATACATCATTTATCTTAAGAAAAAAAAAATCAACCTATGTGTGAAAAGAGACATTTAAAAAGATTTCTGACCATTTATAAATATAAATCTAATTCCAACAGGGGTGTAATATTTTGAGGACAGGTAAAAGCATAAAATACAGGTAAGAAAATAAAATTTAATAACATACTAATTAATCTGGATTGCTATACATATTATCAAGCAGCAGCATTTTTTTTACAATACAGGAAGACTTGCAAACTTTGGAAATATACTACATTCAGCAACATGGTAGACCTGTCAGAGTGCTACATATTTACATTAACTTAGATGTAGCAAGTGCAAACCTTCACTTAACTGAGATCCTTCTAACACACCTGCAACACGCCCATCTTTACCATTTATACATCCCTACTTTCTCATTCTCTTAGAGGATCTTATTGCCTCTTCCCATACTGGAAATATTTCATGAGCCATCCTTCTTGGCAAAATTTCCTCCTAGCATTTGTAACTGACAAAACTTCCTTGATAGCTGTCAGTTCCTAATACACTTTCTCTTGCCTGTTTATGTCTCAAATCTAATGCTTTTGTTTCTCTTTCCTTTGCTATTTGGTATAGTTGTTTATGAAAGTGCTTCCTATAATATCCAGCTAAGATGTCTTAGAAAAACAGAGGGGTTTATTTGTGTGTGTATTACACACACACACACATGCGTACAGGAGGTTGAGCTACCAGGAGGTCCTTTTTGCTAACATAGTTAGAAAACTGATGGAAAATGCATTAGTCCTTTTTCAACCTGTGGACAAGGAAGCTGAGCTACTTTGCTACAATAGCAGGAAGGCACTTGGGTAAAACATTCAGATAACTGAGGAAAGCTCAAATTCCCTCATGTATAAAAAATGGCTCCTAGCCAGGTCAAGGGAGAACAAATCACTCACCACACACTCCTAGCTTTTCCCCAGTGAAGCCAATATTGCTGGAGAGAAAAATTCATATTGCCCGAGAGAGAATTCTCTAGGTGAAGCTGCTAGTATAAGGAACTTATATAAGGAACTTATTTTGTTCGTGAGGAAGTATTTAGCATCCCAGAAGTTCTATGGTGGGGGTCAACCTCTTACTGGCATTCTGTTTATTTAAAAGAGAATGTTCCTAAACTCTGAGCTTAGGGGTGGATGAGGGAAAGGTTGTCCATTGTTAGGGAAAAATAAATGCTAGGTATTGACCAACAGGTTGCATACAAGTGCACAGGCCCGGATCTGAGCATTTTGTCTTCTATCTGGAGTGCCAAACACACCTGGCCCCACTCCCAGGAAGCTTTTGCCTCTGGGTAACCTTGACGGGAGAGCCAGGACTTACAAAGCCCACAGTGGGCACTGAGTGGCCATGACTATCTTTTGAAGCCTTCTGCCTACAGACTGGACTGAGAAAACACTAAGTACAGTCTGCGTGCTAAGAATATTTTCACTTTGTTGTGGATTATTGAGGAAACGGAATGGCTTAAAAATGAATCTCACCGCTTGTCCTGGGGTGTCTGCAGCAAATGCCAACAGAAACACACCTGCCAAGAACTACAAGGGTTTTGTTTGTAAAAATCACAAAAATCGCACCCACAGAGGAAGACTAGGGGAGACTATGGGTGCGCTCAGTGGAAACAGTTGGGAGGAAGGAAATCACATATAACATACAACTGGTCTGAACAGAGCTCATTCAAACTAAAGGATGCATTCGAGTAGATTTCTTCACGTTAGAATTCTAGTGCGAATAGGTCTTCAGGGGCAGAAAGGGTCTTTAAATATGTTCAGGTCAAATTAACCAGTGAAGCTGGGAAGCGCATCCTGAGCTCGACTGTCCCACTTTGGATTTAGGATAGAGGGAATTCAGCCCTTTTCCTCTATCTTGGTAGACACCCACTTCCAGAAGCACTTGGGCTGTTTTACTTAACAAAAATACCCGCACTTCTTGGTTGCTTTAGCCCTTCTGCTATTCCTCAATTAAATGCACATGCTTGAGATTCTCCACTGCTTTACGGAAAAGCACTCTGGCTGCTAGGAAGAAAGCAAGCCGGAACCTTGCAAAGCATCCAGGTTGTACAGCTGCAGCAGACAGGTGCTTGCTCTCTGCAGCCTGGGTCAGCCCCTCAAGTCTATGGAAATTGTGTTAGCAGGACTGCGTGCTGCAGGGGTTAAAGAACAGCTCGCCAAAATAGCTCCAGTGCTAGGTGCCCTGGCCAGCTTTTTAAAGCAGAAAACAAATAGTAACAAACGCATATACATGTCATAACTTAACGCCAAGAAGTCTTAACAAGTGATCTTGTCCGGGCAAGACAGTTTGGTTTTGGAATAAGAATTCAAAAATAAAGCTTTAGCCGTGGCCCAGTTGTGGCATGGACTGGGCGAGCTCTAAGGACTGACAGTTCAGTTTCTACCTCTATCAAGAGGGTTTTGGGTTTCTTCAGCCTGTAAGCTGGGCTCTTGGATCACGTTCCTTTGGTTGCTCTGAGAACTCCTTTCCTTCAAAAGGTACAGGAGCTGTATCTGTGACCTGGAAAAATGAACGCAAGGGCTGGGGTTTAATCACAGCGCCCACATCTTCTGTCCCCCGCCCATCCCCCCAAGCTCCAGTCACTCTGTTCTCAGGCGTGTTCCAGTGTCCTGTCTTGTGCAGAATGTGCTTTTGGTCAGCAGGCGCTTAATATTTGGACGGAACACCATTAAGATCAACCAGGATGCTCTCTGGGATTTAAAACATAAACCAAAAAGAAGAGTTCTCTCTGGTGTTTAGAGGGAGGTGGCGAGCTCCTTAAGCGAGAGTCCGCTTAGTGCCCATACATTGATCCGCGTGTGGACTCCAGGCTGGGAGATGAACGTGAAAGGAGACAGAAGGTGAGGGGCTGTGGAGGGCTCCGAGGGGTCAGATACAGAAGGTGTCTTGCTATAATGGCTTCTTTTACGTCTGATTTCTGGCAGGAGGTCCTGAAAACTCCTTCCTGATAATTTCATTAACTACAAAAGAAAAGAGGAGGGGGAGAGAGAGAGAATGGGGCGAGTGAGAGGGCACCAAGAACATGCATCAGGTTCGCTTTCTAGAACCTCTATCGGGCTATTTATTTTTCGCTTTCTAGAACCTCTATCAGGCTATTTATTTTTGAGACAAGGTCTTGCTCTGTCACCCAGGCTGGAGTGCAATGGCATGATCATGGCTCCTAGCAGCCTCAGCCTCCTGAGTAGCTGGGACTACAGGTACACGCCACCACACCTGGCTACCTTTTTAAATTTTTAGTAGAGACAGGGTCTCACTCTGTTGCCCAGGCTGGTCTCGAACTCCTGAGCTGAGGCGATCCTCCCACCTGAGCCTCCCAAAGTATTGGGATTACAGGCATGAACCGCTCTGCCCATCTCTATTTATTTAAACACTTTTTTTTTTGTTCCTTGTGATAGTATATTTGACAATTTTTAATATAAGGAATGCTTTCCTACATCATATTTTTTTCAGACACTATTTTGTGCTAAAGATCTATTAGTGAATATTGCTCAAATGGTAACTTTTTCAAATCTTTGTGGCAAAAATGGATTTGAGCCATAGGGCACGTTTGAAGTAACTTTCTCCTCTTCTGCATTTGATGTCATGTGCTTGAGGCTTTCTATTGTGTACCAAACTACTTCCACTATTTCCACATCCAGAAAATGCCTATTAAGTCTGATAAAACATGGTTCTTTCTTGATCCATAAAACTTACAGTTCTCAAAAGAGGAACCCTTACAAATAGAGCAAGTGAGGGCCCCCCAAAGACTGACTGGCCATCAACATACACACATAGTTTCCATTTCAGCACAACCAAGTGAAGGATCATGTGCCAGTTCTGGAAAGTTTGGTCACCTCCCTCCCCAGAAGTATGTGTGGAGTTCCTAGCAGGGAACCAAGAGCAGTACCAGTCACTGGCATCAAGAAGCAAGCTGCCTTCTCCCGCCTTGGCTACTGGGTGAGATCTTAGGATAGTGGATCCTGCAAATAGGTTCCCTGAAACATTCTTGGAAAGAAGGTGGTGCTATTGGTGACAGCTCCTCCGTGAGGCATGCTCCCTGAGGTATGCCTACACCTTCAGTTTTGCAGGTAGACCACACTGACTCGTTGTGGAAGGGATGAGGATGTAAACCCCTTTGGGAGTCCCGTCAAAGGCAGGTTCATTTTCCATGTCCTGGTTCTGACACTGAATTCTTCCCACACCTCCTCACACTTCCTTTTCTCACCTTAGGCTTAAGTTACTATTGGCACTGAGGGTTAAATGTTCAGAGTTGCCCAAAGTCTCTCCGTGGTCAAAGCTGGGCCCTCCTAGGTTCAGGGTGCTTTTCCCTGGAAAACCCCTGCCCAGATGCTCTGCAACCTCCATAACAGTGAGAGGCCAGGAATGCAAAGAGCTGAATGAACCGGGTTTGATTCTCAGCTCCTTCTCCGACTGTCTGACGTTACCTCTCCGTGCCTCAATTTGCTCAACTGTAAAGTGGGAATCATAGCACACATCTTTTCAGGCTGTTGTGAGGATGCTAACCATTCGCATATGTGACAGCGCCCAGCACAGTGCCTGGTGTTCAATGGCTAGTGGCTGGGATGGTCAGTAAAATCCCCACGCTTCATGTTGGACTCTGAATGCCATAGTTTGCAACCATTGGCTTTGTTTTGTGCCAGAACGTCAGGCATGCCACGAGCATGTGCGTGAGAGGTCAGGTTCTAGAGTCAGCCAGGGTTAGAATTCCACCTCTGCCACTTCCTTGCTTGGTGAACCTTGCCTTGGTGATATAACCACTCTGTGCCTCAGTTTCCTCATCTGTAAACTGCATCTAAAAATATTACCTCCCAGGTTGCTGAGGTGCTTGGATGAGATAATGCAAGTAAAGATCACAGTGCCCAGTGTACAGCCAGTGTTGGTTTGTTAGACCAGTATATACGTATTAGATATGTATTCGAAATACATACATTATGTATAACTTTTCCAACATGTGGAAATGGATTCACTAATAGGAATGTAGAGGACAAATTCATATATTTAGCTAACCAGCATTAGTTGGGCATCTACTGTGTACCTGGTAACAGCTGAGTCCCAGGGGCCCTAAACCAGAAGCTGCATAAGGACTGTCAGCCCAGACCCTCAGTGCTTCCTGCAGGGGTGACGAGCTGACCATGCTGTGCAGGACTCTTATGTAGCGAAAGCTGAATGCCCGGGGCAGGTGGGGTCGGGGCAGCTTCATGTGAAGCTTTTCAAAGCCCGGATTCCAAAGGGCTTCCTGTTTTCTCAACCTAGGAAGTGAGAGGAGTGGATCCTTAATGAAAACTTTCCACAGCCTCAGCTTTCTAAAAATAGCTGGTAGGCAGAGACACTGGCACCAAAGCCCTCTCGAAGGGCTGTTTCCCTTCTCAGAACACAGGGCTGGGGCAGGGGATGGGAAGTAGAGAAACTTTTCAAGCAGACAGAAGCGTGTTTCCCTCCCCTTGGATGGAAATGGTCCTGCTTTCTGGGAGCTACTTTCAGAGAGAAGTGAAGAACTGCATCTGGAAAATCCAGTAACCCTATGCACTTAGACCTTCTTGCTATTGGGGGTGGTGAGGGGGCCCTGAGTTCAACTCCCGCCCAAACCTCTCTGGGTAGGAACCTCCTCTTTCTGAAATCTCGGCGCCTGCTCCCCTGACTACCAACAAGGAGAAAGTTCTAGAACAGAAATGCCTGCTAGGTGGTGGTGAGAGAGTAGAGCCATATTGGGCTTTAAGTTCTGAGAGAGGGTCTCATCTCAACCACTTCATGCAGAGTCCACAGGGAGGCCCCACATTTGCAGACTCGAGTACTAGGGTGCAGGGGAACCCCAGTGCCCTTTCACCATGCCATTTCTCCTGGTCTGTCTGTCCCCGACTCAGCCCTGTTCTCTCGTGTCACCTTCCTCACGCTGCTCCTCTGGGTAGCATCATGCTTTCCCCAGTCTAATGCTTTTCCTTCTCACTCACATCACCCAAGGCTCAGTCTCCTTGGCAAAGACCCCCTTGGTGGCCACCCTCGGCCCAGTTGCACTCCCATCTCCTCACTATCCCCTGCTGCGCTGATGCTCTCCTTCCCCTCATATTCCTTAGATGATGCTTTGGTGCATGGGAAGTACTCAACACTTATTTATGAACAGAACACAGCATCTTAGAAAGGGATTGGGAAACTTCAGGTCACAGCCAGGATTGGCCTCCCCAAGTCGGCCTCTGAGGTTTGGGTGCTGAACCACCCTCCTGTATCATTGCCATCAGCATTTTAGACCTCCAACCATCTACCCTGGGCCAGCAACTGTACCTCTCCTCCTACCTGTTCCCAAATGGGGCCAGGTGCAGTGCTCTACCCCTGTCCAATGCTGCCCCTTCCTGGAAGCTGCCCCACATTCCTGCCATAGTGCCCTCCCTCCAAAAGCAAGTACTGAATTTTCAAGTAGCCCCACTCATGCATGGCACCATGCAGACAGCAGGTGCTTAATGCTTGCATTAGCCCACCCCAAGGACCCTGCACTATCAGCCTAGGTCCCTTGGTTTAAGGAAGCTGATTTTCCTTTTTCATTCGATTGACAAATGGGTTGCTGATCTGTTACTTGGAGTCTTTCTCTCTACGAAAGAATACCAGCCATTCACATTTTCCTGAGAGCTGTGTACCAGGTCCTATACAGTGCCAGGGACTATTATTTAATTCTCACACTGCTCCTAGTAATATCATTATCCTCATTTTATAGATAGGGAAATAGAGACAGGCAGACCAATACTCTAGCAGGTGACAGGGGATTGGGATTTGAACTCAGGGCCCATTTAATTAACTTGTACAGTATTGATCCTCTCTCTTTTGGGGATCCCAGAATCCTCTGGGTCATGTGCGTGAAGTCAGGGGAAGGCTACAGTAGACTCTGCCTAGCCAGCAGTGAGAGGCCGCGTGATGAAGGCAAGTGCTCTGCTGGAGAAAGCGTCCCTTTCTCAGAACAGAATTGAGGCCAGCAGTTGTGAGTCTGCCACGGTGCTCTTGACCTCTGATCATCCTTACAGAGAGGTGTCCCGCTGAAAAGGCTGATGGAGAATGATCTCAGGGTGACTACTAAGCCTGAAACTGGAGAGGAAAAAGTGAACTGATCTTAAGTACATAAAAATTA
The DNA here is from genome assembly GCF_001698545.2 of Rhinopithecus bieti. Lineage (NCBI taxonomy): Eukaryota > Metazoa > Chordata > Mammalia > Primates > Cercopithecidae > Rhinopithecus > Rhinopithecus bieti. The sequence goes on from NW_016808980.1 coordinate 2,294,195, forward strand.
TGCACAAAACATAGTGTAACATTTTCAGTATATATGACAAAAAGTCATTTATAAAGAGGTGTTTCAACTCAGTAAGAAGGATATTAGTATTCTAATAAAAATGGCTACAGACATAAAAAGATGATATACCGGGGTCCACAAACTTCCCTGGAAAGAGCCGGATAATATTTTCAGCTTTGTGGGCTCTTTCTCACTTACTAAGCACTGCCAGTGTAGCATCAAAGCTGCCGTAGACAGTAAGCAAATGGGCATAGATGTGTTCCAGTAAAACTTCATTTGCCAAAACAGGCTGGGGGCCAGGAGTGACCCAAGCACTGTAGTTTGTCAGCTCCTAGTATATATATGCTAATGGCAAAGAAGAAAAAGCAGGGTGTTCTCGTTGCCTGCTTTTTGAGGGTGGCCATCTGGGGAAGCCAGTGCCTCTTACTGGATTTCTAAAAGCTAAAACTGACTTCTGTTAGTATCCCATTCTGCCTTAGGACTTTTCTGTTTTGCTAAAAGGCCCAGGCACCTGCATCTACTTTCTCCTCCCTTCCTTGGCCAGAGCTCAGAGGTTCCCAGACTTCAGTTTGCAGCAGGATGGCTGCTCAGGATTACATGAGGAAAACAACACAGATGTATGAATACTTCAGGTGCAATTTAAAGGACTTCCAAGGGTGAATTTCACTGGAGGCCCTTTCCCTTTGACTGCTGACTTTGGAACTGAATCCCCTGAGAAAGCAGCAACAGGAAGGAGCGGATAGGTTGGGTCCTGCTTCTCGCTCAAACCTCAAGCATGTTTTCTAAAATCTGGTGAGACCACGTGAGTGCCCACGAGAGCCTGGGCCCAGCCACAAAGGCCATGGCCAGAAAGACACTCCTCAAGCTTGGAATGGGAATCGAGAGGGCTGCGTTCTCCAGGCCAAATCAAAGAATCTGAGAGCCAAGAGGGGGCCCAAGGCACCACCCTCAGTCACCACTGACTGTTTTCTCTGCCTTGCAGTGCCTTGCTGAATTCACTCCCATGACCCCCACATGCTTGGGTCAGGATGCGTGAAGCTGAAAGCACATGAAGTCCTCTCCATGCTCTTCTGCCTTTGGTCCTAACTGTCCTCAGGGGAAGCGACTCTGAAGGCCAAGAGGTAAGTTCCCTAAGCAACCAGGCCTGCTGGTCTTAAGCCTTCCCGTGACTTTTTTTTTTTTTTTTTTTTTTGAGTCTCCCTCTGTCACCCAGGCTGGAGTGCAGTGGTGCCATCTCAGCTCACTGCAATCTCTGCCTCCAGGTTCAAGTAATTCTCCTGCCTCAACTTCCTAAGTAGCGTAGCTGAGGTTACAGGAACCTGCCACCATGCGGGTTTTTAGTAGAGACGGGGTTTCACCATGTCGGCCAGGCTGGTCTCGAACTCCTGACCTTGCCTTGGCCTCCCAAAGTGCTGGGATTACAGGGGTGAGCCACCGTGCCCGGCTCTTCCCCTCTGACATCTCAAAACTGAAAAGGCCTGTTACTTGAGACAGAGCTCTCCCGGACCTCTGCTTTGCACTTACTAAGTAACTTCCCAGTGTTCATCTTCTCCAGAGAAACCTGGCCATGCTTGAGTGAGGCTCAGTGAAAAGAACATAAAACCCTTACTAGGACTGTAGCCGGAAACTGTGGGTGGGGTCTGAAGAGTGATGCAGCAGCAGTAAATCCCCTCCCAGGTCATACTGGTCAGAGCTACAGAGTCAGCCACAGGCCTGAGCCGCTGGCTCGCCAAAGTCCCCAAGCCCAAGACACACATTAAAAAGGCACCGCCCTTCGACATGTTCCCTGAGGGGCTTACAACCTCAGCACCATATTTTACTTGCATTTTTATCCTGATTCCTCAGACGCGAAGTCCTGAGGCCGGAGAGTGGCAGATGGTTGGAGAATGTGCCCCTCCCCACAGGGCTTCCTTCTGCCACAGGGAAGTAGGGATTCATCTCAGCAGGCCCCATCCTCTGGCAATCGTGCTTCTGAAGTGTCAGCTCCCCTGGATGTGCTAATATAAGCTCTAAGATGGTCTGGGCACTGTGTGTACTAGTTTATTCCAATTAGAATATGGAGAAGATTAAATAACAGCAACAGCATCTAAGAAGCTGAGGCACAGAGAGGTAATGCAACCTTCCTCAATGTCTCATCTGGACTTCACAGCCCAGGGCCTCCTGGAACTTGCACGGCAGGGTCTTCTTCGCTGCCAGGCCCTTCTGTGGAGGCCCAGCGAGGTGGATCTGTTGGGTGAGGGGCTCACCGAGCACCCTGGGAAGCAGTTCAAGGGGCTGATTTCGAATCCAGAAACCAAGTAGCAAAATCATGCGACTTCAAAAGCCACAACAAGGAAGCCCCCGGGAGGAGCTGAAACCTTGAGCTGAGGGAATCAGGATTGGAAATGCCCTAAGCACAGGGCGGGGCTTCCTAGGTAGGTTTTCTGACCTCCCTGCCCACTCTGCTGTTCCCCAGTGCAGAACACCCGCTACGGATGGAGAGCCTTATTTAACTGGACACCCACAACAAAGTGTACAAAACCAAAAAGATGGTGCTGCATTTTTCCATGCAGGCCAGCCCTGGAATCGGGGAGCATGCAAGTTACCGGGGCCTCATCCCCCCTTCTCCCGCCCAACCCTGAGATTCTCAGGGAGGTCCCCAGGAGTGTCCACTTCAGAAGTGGAGGGGTCTAGCCCTTAAGAGCAGGAGAATGAGAAGAGAGGGCCTTCAGCTTGTCAAGTTTTCTTATACTTAAAAAAAAAAAAAATTCAAGTTAAGGAAACACACAGCTGGAAAACAAAAGGAGAAGCAGAAGATATCAATTACCTTTAACTTTGATTTCTCGGATCAAAGATCACAGTCATTCTGTTTCATAATATGTTTTGTATCCAGCTAAGGTGTGTGTCTATCAGCTCTGAAAAAGATTTGCAAAATCATTTTTGAGAAGAAAAAAAAAAATCACCTTTGATCTCTCTTACGCTTCCAACTTATGCCAATATCATCCAAGCCCAGGAGGGAACTTAACCCTTTGGCTGTAGTTTAAGCCAAAATTCTGCAACATCTTAGCATTTGTGCCAGAATTAACCCAACACTAGGGTAATAATCATAGAGATGAGGGACTCTGTGCAAAGTGCATTACATTATGTGGGGTGCGGGATCAAGGGGAGTGTGTTCAAGCTGGACAGAAGGGCTGCTGTGGGGTTTCAAATCATGGCCAACTACAAAGAGAAAATTAAAAAGCCAGTTTCTGCTGCAGTCAAAGGAAAATTAGAATTTCATTAAAGATCTACTCAACTGTTATCTGCCTTCAGGCATCTACAGATACTAAACTGGGCCCTAGTTTCCTTCTTAGTGGTCAGGGAAATTCATAAAACTGCACATTTTCTTCCTGTTTTTTGTCAACAATGGAAAAAAGCTCCTGCCCTATCAGACCAACAAAGGCACTTGAAGAGAATGAGACCTGGGGAGTCTATTGTAAATAAACCCCTCTCTATGTCTGTACAATGCCTGTGGCTTTCAAAACACCTGTCTTCCCAATCCCCTTTGAATGGCCGAATTGAAATACCCAAGTCCATTCCAAATGCCTGATTTAGAAATATTTTCTGAGTCCAATTTCTTACAGGGAGTAATGCAGCGTTATTAGAAATGTCAAGTAAATTAGGATGCTTTTTCAAGTAGAGGCATAAGCTCCCTGAAATCTCATCTTCAAGGGCAATAAGAACGCTCAATAAATGAGATCCTTTTAGCGCTTGTGCAGTTAGCGGCCTGGATTTCCAAATGTTGGGCTCCAACAGGAATCGGCTAGTTGGGGTTGGCTACTGCTACCCTGGGGCAAAAGAAGCACTTCATCTCTCCTCCTTTTCTGACCATGCATCTCAGGCCATCTCCCAAAGCAAACATTTCCAGGTGGATGTGGCCCTAAGGCAGCTCCCACACTAAACTGCCCAGTCTCCACTCAAAACTGACTTCTTCCAAGTCCAAGAGCAGACCGTACTGTCGGATAATTCACTCAGGACCTTAAAATACCACCTCTATCCTGATGATGGCCACATTAATATTTTTAACCCAGACCATCACTCCTGAACTTCAGATTGCCAATATCTACCTGCCCACAGGTCATCTCAAATTTCACAGGGTCAAAACCAATCTCCGGATCCTCACCCCCGCTTCTCCTCTCCTCCTCCCCGTCTCTCCTGTTCCCATGGTGGGAAACATTGTCTCTCCTTCCAGTTTGTCAGGCCAACCTAAGTGTTCCCTGACTCCTTGTCCACAGCACACATCCCATACATGCTTCTGGATTTACCCCCCAGAGAGCCAGAAACCAACAACCTCCACTGCTACCCCCAGTCCTATATGGCAGGGTGATCCTGTTGGAACTTATGTTAAAGCATGCCACTCCCTGTTTTGCTCAGTGGACAGCTCTAAAGTCCTGTAATGACCAACACGTTTTCACTTTATCCATATCTACTCATTTAAGGAGCACTTAAGTGGATCTCAGGCGTCATGCATTGGTCTGAAGTCATACCCTTGGAGAAGTCGTTCAAATCTAGTTGGAACCCCAGGGACCAGGCTTTTCAGACCATCCAGGCAGAACATGAGTTCTCTCTCCAAACCTTTGAACACCAAACTGCATAGTGCCCAGTGTTAATATGGGGGTGGAGGGCACAATGGCACTACCTCAGGGGACTCGAGAAGCCAAGCCCTGTTCTGTCACCTTCTCAGAGAAATAGAAAGCATCACATGATGGCTCCGTCTGCAGCATTCGGAGGCATAGCTTCCTGTTTAGTCATGGAGTTTCATTCTTTGTCAGCTTCTTTGTGGAAGACCGAGGCAGGACCTGTCTTCATTCAACTGAGGCCTGAAATCAACTCGAGACCAGACCACCGCCAAACACCCTCCTCCGCAGGTGGCTGCTCGCTCTGCCTTCCTTCATCCTCACAGACATCTCCGGGGGTGGTGGTGAGAGTCCCATTTCTCAGGTCAAGTCAGTAAGGCAGAGAAAGATGGGGCAACTTGTCCAGGAACAGCCTCCCAGCATTGGGTAGAGACCAGATATGGCCCCAGCTCTATGGGTACTACTCCTAGGCTAGGGTTTCCCCAATTTGAAAGATCCTCTCGCTGCCCTGGGGCCTCTGTTAAAATGTAGACTCACATCAGAAGCTCTTGGAACACAAGCACTTCAACAGTACCTGAGCCTTAGTTTCTTCAGCCACGAGATGGGGAAGAGAACACTTCCTTGGCAAAGTCACTGTGAGGATTAAATGAGATGCTATAGGCCAGGCACGGTGGCTCACGCCTGTAATCCTAGCACTTTGGGAGACCGAGGTGGGCGGATCACTTGAGGTCAGGAGTTCGAGACCAGCCTGGCCAACATGGTGAAAGCCTGTCTCTACTAAAAATACAACAATTAGCTGGGCGTGATAGCAGGTGCCTGTAACCCTCCGCTACCTGGGAGGCGGAGGTTACAGTGAGCCAAGATGGTGTCGCTGCACCCCAACCTAGGCAACAGAGCGAGACTGTCTCAAATAAAAATAAAAAAGATGCTACAGCTGGCTCACTGGCTTGTGTTTATTAAGCCCACAATATGGTCCCCTAAAGAAGATGGAAGAGAAAGAGACAAAGACCAGTTTAAAAGAGGCCACTCCAATAACCAAGAACACCATTCTGTTTCCCTACATGTTTAAATGGGAGCTGAATCCTTTGATCCGTGTGAATGTGCTGGTCAGTTGTCAGTAATATGGAGATGGGACGTCAAGAGAAAAGGCAGTATTTAGACTTACTACATGGTCCTTAAGTGTCATCTACAAATCCTCCCAAAGACACAGGGGTACTTCAAAAACCACAATTACTTTTGCGCCAACCTAATACAAGGTTACAGCCTAAGATCTATACAGTGGCCTTGCATTTTTACCCCCCAGGCATAAACTGGTGAGTCATACCCACTGGTCCTATGGACTAGATGATAGTTTAAGATGTAAATTAGAAGTGGTTCGCTGATGAGCTTAATCAATGATGATAATTTTCATAAAAACACAAGGGGTCAACAAATAGCCTTACAGACAAAAGTATAGACCCAAGAATCTGTCTCCTTGACAAATTATACAACTAGCTTCCCAGACTTCTGAGATCACAGGCATGCAGGTTTCAATGGGATGGAATTTAAGGGAAACCCTGTGTGCATCGCCATGGTGGAGCCAATGGGAATCAGGCACTGGTCTAAGGGATGTCCAGTTTTGTGGTTCTACAATGCAAGTCAGATGTCCCCTCCTAGCCAGTGTAGAACATACTACCACCGTCTCCATTGTCTGCTTTTTTGCAATGATTGCACGTCAACTTACAATCTAGGGAGAACAATTGGTAACTTTCTCTACACTAAGCTACCTGACAAGGAAGGACTAACCGACTGTGTGAACTCGGGCCTGAACTGCCCGTTTCTATTCTCCAGTTCAGCAGAATTTCTTCTGATTACATGCAACTAAGCTGCACCTCTCCTATCAAGCAACCACACGGCTTCTAAAGTAGCAACCACAGGCAGGAAAGCATTCTAAACAAACCACAATTTACTTCCTCGTCCTTCAGCCGGTTCATCAACACCTCAGCCCCAACCCTCTGCTAAGAAACATCAGCCAAGGGAGCAAGCCCTGCAAAATAACTTGCTGCCTTTGGGAAAAAAAAAAGGCAAAAGAAAAGCACTTATTATATTGAATTGAGACACAGGAAACAGTAATTCAAACCCACAAATCAGCCTGTGATCACAAATGAGATAATAAAATAAAGACCTGATTTTTGGGGAAGATATATACCATAAACCCCCTCTGGGGGTGAGAGGAATTAACCAAACATTTCTTTTAAGCCATTTGAGTATATGTCTCTGCTTATCCAAGAGAGATGGCATTGTGGGTAGTCAGACACTCCCAGGTGGATTAGCAGGTGGGGTGGGTAGTCAGACACTCCCAGGTGGATTAGCAGGTGGAGGCAGTAAGAAGGCTTTCCACCCTGACTTGCAAAACTTCCTCCTCTTCTGGGAGAAGGTGCAAAAACCCCCTGGTTTCATAAAGATCTTTCTTCAAATACCAACAGGGCCTCTGATTCTTGGAAAGAACTCACTGGATATTTATTGAATCTTCCAGCCCAGTCTCCATCTCACCCTCCCGTAAGTTCACCTTCCAGATCATTCTATGTTTACTCACATATGCCAGGACCAGCTCACAGCACAGCCCTAACATGGGACACCCCCTCCCACCAACACATCCACATTCTCCCGAAGCCCAACCCAAGCCCACGTCCTGTAAGCAGGCATCCCTGGCCATGTCACAGTTTCTTCCACAAACCTTTGGATCTATCTTTTGTATTTTAAGTCTTGGATTTCCCATAAGAGATGTCAACCGTACTCCTTCCATACTTTCCAGATTTATAGGCAAGAGAACCCACCAGGCTGCCTGCAAAGAAATTTCTCAAGATCTGAGCAGGGAAGCCACCAGGCTGCCTGCAAAGAAATTTCTCAAGATCTGAGCAGGGACCAGGCTCTGTCTTAAATTTCTCCAAGTGAGATCCACAGGCGTGGCCCTTGCACATACTGCTATCAACTCGAAGGCCACCTGGAGTGACCAGCAAGGACTGTATTCATGGGTGACACTGCACCAGGTGTTCCTAAGAGACAGTAGCTCCCAGGATACACAGACAGAACCTTCACTCCTGATTTGTCCCTTGATCAAACCTTTCACCTATACAGTCCCTGCTACACACTGAGTTCTGCCCCCACCACACCCGCCAAATTCCTATATTGAAGCCCTAACCCCCTCTGCGATGGTATTTGGAGATGGGACCTTTGGGAGATAATTAGGGCTTGCTGAGGTCATGAAGGGGGGGCCCTCATGATGGAATTAGTGGCCTAAGAAGAAGGGCCACCAGAGGTCAGTCTCATTGTCTCACAGGAGAACACAATGGGAGAAAAGGTGACTGTCTGCAAGCCAGGACCTAAGCAGGTCCTCTCCAGAACCTGGTCTTGACAGGATTCCCCAGAATCCTGGTCTTGGATTGCTAGCCTCTAGAACTGTGAGAAGAGAGATTTCTGTTGTTTAAGCCACCCAGTCTATGATATTTTGTTATGCAGCCTGAGCTGACTGATACAGTCCCCAAAATACATTCCTCTCCAAAGTCTCTGTCTATGCTCACAAGGTGGGCGTCTGGCTAGGGAAGTCATCAAGGTTCAAGTAAGCAGGCATCCCTCTATTTTAGGTGCAACATCCCATGGCTGGTCCGTGGCAGGGGTTGAACAAGGAGCAGACCGTGATATCCCCCCCCCCCCCC
>NW_016808980.1:2302760-2309023 GCF_001698545.2 Rhinopithecus bieti
CCTTTGTGTCGCTTGGCTGATGCCTAGGAGGCCCTCTTTTTCCTCCGCATCTGAATCCCGCTTGTCCGTCCATGATCAGGCTCAAATCTGTTTCTTGCAGCCAACAGCTCCTCCCTTTCTCAGCTGTTCTGGCGAGGGGCTCACATCCTGGGGTCAGAGTCACAGGGACACACAGATGGCTGGGGTCCAAATCCCAGCTCTGCCACGTCCTTTCATGAAACTTGAGGCAAATCCTAACCCTCCCTGTGCCTCCTCTGTTAAAGGTCGGCAAAAACTATTCCCAGCTTCTAAGGATTTTGAGAGAGAATCAGTGAGTCAATGCACACAAAGTTCTTCAAACGTGCAAGACACATCATAAAAACTCTGCACCACATTACTTGTTTTGGGAATCAGAACCAATCTTTTTAAGTCCTTGAGCCTCAGTTTTTCTCATCTGTAATATGGGAATGCATATACATGGCATTATACCAAGCTAAGAAATAACCAAAAGTGGCAGCTATTTCTATTAGCAGCAGCAGTGTGTCTCAGCCGCCACACAGAGGATGCTTGTTAACAGACTGAATGGATGACGGCCAGTCCACCCTCTTTCATCAAAGCACTTTCACCTTGGAAGCTATTTCTGCATTTTCAGAGTAGGCGGGGCTGAGATCAGCCATGCTCTCAGAGATGCGTTTTCACATCCTGCTGAGAGGGGCCCCTCCCAGGCCTCACTGCGCCCTAGTGTGTGCCGACTGCTTTGGGCTGGCGACCTGCAGAGCAGCGTGAGTCACCGACGCTCTCTGCAAACCAGAGGCCTCCGGAAACCAGCCCAGACAGCAGACTCACAAGCACCCCGCCACCAGCCATTTTATGAGCAAGACCTCGGGGCTTACGAGAAAGATGCCACACCATGTGCCAAACTGTCCCCAGCTCTTGGGATGAGTAGACATGGTGATTCTGAGACTCTGGTTTCTAGTAAAAGAGGTTCACTGGGAGGAGAGTGTGTCACTGGCAGATCAGTTTGTGGCCAGGAAGGCACCAAGTCCCAAGATGGCAAGAGGAGCCACCTGCCTCAAGTTGAGCTCCAGGAAGAGAAATGTATCTGATGCCAACCAAGCAACACCAGACAGGACATGCCCCCCAAATCAGCTTCTGGAGGCCTTAAGGCATCCTCCTTGTCCTCCCCCAACCCACCCTCCACCACTAGACTTCAATGACGCCTTTCAAACCCCAGATCCACATGCAACACGAGGCCAACAGAGCAGTACCAGAGGCTGCTCTTCGGGACTGGAGATGCCACTCAGGAAGATGTGAGGTGGGCAACCACGTTCACCTCGAGTTCCTAAGGAACTGCAGGTGTGCAGGCGCCATGACCTCACACATGTCATCTTGCTGTGCCCCACAGCAGGTCTGTGTGCATGTGCCATGTTCATAGAAGCGTGGCATCAGATAGGTCACAGCCTCACAGGCAAGCTTTTACAGGCACTGCCTTGCAGCTGTGCATGGCTCCTGTGGTCCTGGTTTTTCGGGAGGGAGTAGCATGAATCAGATCACAGAACCCTGTATCTTGAAACCTGTGACATTTTAACACCAACCCCTCACTGGTTGGTAATACCCTCGTTAAGGCAGAGACCTCATCTCTCTCGTCTACTGCTGTATCCCCAGCACCTAGGACAGAGCCCAGCATATAGTAGGTGCTCAGTAAAAATCTCAAGGAGGAATGATTGGGCGAAAGAATAACACCACCTCCTAATTGATGGGACTTGCCCAGAATTTTTCCAATCAGGTCTGGCTTTCAACTGTCTCCCAGAGCACGGCAACTGCTGCTTCCCAGGTTTGCAACTGCTGCTTCCCAGGTTCGAGCGAGTCTCCTGCCTCAGCCTCCTGAGTAGCTGGGATTACAGGCACCCGCCACCACCCCCGGCTAAATTTTGTACTTTTAGTAGAGACAGGATTTCACCATGTTGACCAGGCTGGTCTCAAATTCCTGACGTCACGTGATCCACTGGCCTTGGCCTCCCAAAGTGCTGGGATGACAGGTGTGAGCCACCACGCCCAGCCTGCATATATATATTTTTAATCCTCACGGTCATCCCATGAAGTAGGTACTGACCGCCCCCATTACACAGATGAAGAAACCAAGTCTCCGAGGAGTAACAAACCCAGGCTCTGCAGCTATTACGTAGCAGAGCAGTGTGGCTCAGGCTACCTGAAGATAGAAATTAGTTTTCACTTACCACCTGGCAACAAGAGTATGTTTCTCTGAATGCAGCTCAGCGCAAACACTGGTCCCTTGGGAGACCCTAGCTTTAATCAGGGTTGGGCAGTAGAAATCACCCACGTGGTACACAAAGAAAAATGGGGGCAAGAGTGTTGGCATTGTTGTTAGCTTTGGGTAACCTGTGGCGGGGAGCAGACATTGAGATTTAAGAAGCAAAGAGCGGCTTGGCCCCCCCGGACCACTATGCCAAGCCCGATATACACCTAAAAGGTGAAATGGTGCTGGTATATTACAAGAGTTAAAGCCAAGGCCTGGGCTGCAGAGAGGAATGACTGGAGGTGCCCCAGCTTGCTTCCGTTGGCAATGTTCTCCGGCAGAAGGGGAAAACGTAGGCTCACTTCCAACAAACCCACCAGCAACTGGGGTTTCCAGACCTCACGGAGCCCAGGCCTTCCTGTGGTATCAGTCTGACTCTGGCTTTGGGCCTAGAGGCATCTGCAGCCATCCTCTCTAGAGAGGGTGTAACATCTTAGTTCCACAGCAGGGCCTGTCTGAAAGGGAAATTCAGGTCACTCCCGAGGGTAGCAGGAGCCTGGGTGTTATGACCACTTGCTAGCTACCTCATCGGAATTCCATCGACAAAGACTCTCTCTAGCCACCTGATCCACTGATCGACTCTCCCTAGCCACCTGCCAGCACCCACCCACTGTCAGGACCCAGGGATCCCACTTGGCCTTTAAGACTGAAGATGATCTGCTTCTCTCCCTCACTCTCCCCTAGTCCACAGTGTTCCTTACTATACACTAATCACATCAAGCCTGCTCATAGCCCAGGGCCTCTGCACCTGCTGTTCTCTCTACCTAGGCTGCTGCTCTTGCCTTAGACATTTGCAGGGCTCTCTTGATGAGACCTCTTCTCAAACGCCACCTCCTTTGAGGTGCTACCCTTACTGGAACGGCAAGCAGGCCACCATGCCACCCCATCATGCCCTGTCCCCCAGTCTGCTTTCTCTTCTGACAGAGCACTTGGCACACCCGGTTTTATCATTTATATGTGTAAACTGCAAGCTCCAGGAGGGCCAGGACTCTGAGCCTCTTCGATGTGTTACCCCAGCAGTGAGGAGTAAATGGCTGTTGGATGAATGATTTAACAAAAGAACAGACAAATAAATGAACCAACTATGGCCTCCAGGTATTGGCAACCCAGTGCTGACTTCATCTTGTGGACATCAGGTGCTATAGCCCTCAGCTCTGTAGACAGACTCCAAGGAAACTGGGGATCACGTTTCACGGTCACAAAGGAGGAGACAGTGCCTCTGAGCTCTTGCTCATGCTGCACTCCTGCCTGGCACCCCATCTCCCCGTCTAACTAGTAAAATCCTGGCCCCGAAGTTGCAGAGGCCCACAGCCCCTAGGGTACCCAGCCCCATGCTTAGCATTTGGTAGGCTTATTCAACTGCTGAGCAAACAGGGTCGGGACGAGAACCGTGGAGTCTGGAACCCTAAGCCTTCATTTTCCACTTGGTCCAATTAAAGAAGGAGAAATTGTTTCTCCGTTTGTGAATATCTCCATCCCCAGCTTATTTCATACGCCAACTAGGACATAGCTAGAAATTGCCCATGAAAAGACCGTAGCAGGAGCAGGTTTGAAGAGCAGCAGCTCCTCAGGAAACCTGAGCCATTTAGAGACAGGAGGGCCAGCCTTCTAACTACAGCCCTCCATGGCCTAACCCTGGGCATCCATCCGCTCAGGCCACTGAGTGTCCAAGGGGAGGGAGAGGTGGACCACAGGGCCAAAGCCAGTTTCTCAAGCATTTCAAACCCATGCAGCAGGGTCAGTAAGCTGGGAAGGACAGTGAGCCTCATGAGAAGTGGCTCTTTATTTCTAGTACGAAAGACGACTTTTAGCAGGCTTTGAAAAACACCATAAAAATTCAGTACTGGCCAGGTGTGGTGGCTCACACCTGTAATCCCAGTACTTTGGGAGGCCAAGGCGGGCAGATCACTTGAGGTCAGGAGTTCGAGACCAGCCTGGCCAACATAGTGAAACCTCCATCTCTACTAAAAATACAAAAAATCTGCCAGGTGTGGCGATGTGTGCCTGTAATCCCAGCTACTCGGGAGGCTGAGGCAGGAGAATCCCATGAACCCGGGAGGCAGAGGCTGCATTGAGCCGAGAACACGCCATTGCACTCCAGCCCAGGCAACAGCGTAAGACTGTCTCCAGAAAAAAAAAAAAAAAAAAAAATTAGCTGGGCATGGTGGCATGCACCTATAGTTCTAGCTACTCAGGAGGCTGAGACGGGAGAATCGCTTGAACCCAGGAGGCAGAGGTCGAAGTGAGCTGAGATCACGCCACTGCATGACAGAGCGAGACTCTGTCTCATAAAAGTAAATAAAAAAAAAAAAATCAATACAATGTCCATTTTTCCCTCATTGAGATACAGATTCAAGAATATAAACAAGATTTCAAATTCAAGTGACTCTGCGGCACCCGACAAGCTGGCTCCAGAGGCCACAAACAGCCAAGATACTTCTGAGGGACAACAAGCTGGGACTAGACCTGACAGAAATTAAGCATTTCTACAGAGCTGTTGCAATAAAGACAGTATGTATCATACCCCTACAGATATAGCCAATTATTGTCAATTTCATAAAAAAGACAGCATGTTATTGGCTAGACACAGACAAAAACTGACTTACGCAACAAAGCCAGAGCCCAGCAAGAGGCCCACACTTATATGGGAAAGATAGTTATAACACCAACAGATGACATCTTCTGAATAGATGGTTGCTGATAACTAGTTATCCATACAACAAACAGTGAAATTAGAACCTTCCCTCATACTGGACACAAAAATCAACTCCAGGTGGATTACTGACCCAACCAAGGGTACAAGGTAAGACTGTAATGAGTTTGGAAGACACTATAAGAGAATCTCTTTGTGACATCAAGGTACAGATTTTCTGACCCACTGCTTTAAACTGGCGGGAACCTCCGAATCAGCTGGAAAGTTTGTAAAAGCACAGACTGTGGGCCCCAGCGGCAGCGTTTCTAATTCAGCAGGACTGGGGTGGAGGCAGAAATTTGCATTTCTAACAAGTTCCTGAGTGACCTGATGACACATCATCCTAAACTACACCCAGAAAACTTATACCTTTCAGAAAATAAATTTGATGACACATCATCCTAAACTACACCCAGAAAACTTACACCTTTCAGAAAATAAATTTAACCACCTGAATATTTTCTGTTCATCGAAAGATACCATTTTACATGTACCAGCTAAGTGAAAAAATTTAACTATCTGACAGTATCAAACTTTGCGAGGTTGTAGAGCAATGAATTACATATGTGTTGCTGATGGGAGTGTAAACTGGTACAACTGCTTCAGAAGACAATTTGGTATTGTCTGCTAAAGCTGGAAGTGTGTACAACCTGTAACCAAGCAACTCCGCTTGTCAGTATAACCCTACAGAAAGTCCTGTAGCCAGAAAGAGGAAAAATCCAGAAACAATCAAATGCCCACCATCAGCAGAATGGGTAAATAGGCTTTACCATGGAATATTATGCAGCACAGAAAAGGGAAGAATTACAGCTAAAGCAAAGACAATGAGTGAAATATACAAAGAAAATGAAAAGGAAGTGGCAAACACAAAATGCAGGGTAGCAATTATGCTAAGGTGTGAATGAAGAGGATGTGTTGGAAATTGTATCCAGAATCACTGAGCATCATGGCTGTGAACATCAGAGATGAGCCGACCAGACCCACCTGCCTCCTGATGGAGGAACACGCCACACGGATGGGACAGTCTTGCCAAAAGCACTGAGGTTGAATTGGATTAAGCCTCCAGATTTGACTGCCAACTTATAGGAAACACCAAGGACAGAGCCACGCATCAGACGACAGTATGGGACTGCAACCTGCAAAACCCAGACTACAGAAAATTCTACAGGAAAAACTGGTTTCTTCAGTACAAAGATGGCAAAGAGAACAGATGAATGTGGGGTATGAACAAATGAAATAAACTGAAAAGACATTTCTTTTTTTTTTTTTTTTTTT
>NW_016808980.1:2311711-2335455 GCF_001698545.2 Rhinopithecus bieti
ATATATATAATTAAAAAAAAAGAACATATACAAATGTACTGACTTGCTTTGGACCAGTTACTCAACCTCCCTGGGCTAGTTTCCTCATCTATAAAATGCCTCATGCAGCTGCTGTGAGGGTTACATGAGCTAATGCAGCAAAGTCTTACAAGAATGGTAAACCGTAAACATCTAAGCATGAGCTGCTATTATTATTATTGTTCTTTTATGACAAATAGTTTTAAATCATTTGAAACCCAGGCAGTCTCGGTTCTCTATTTCATGCCTGGTTATTCATTCGATTCCACAAATATTGGGTGAGCACCTTTTATGCAGGAAGCTGAGCCAGGTCTTTGAGCAAAGGGTGGACATCAGCAAATGTTGTCTAGGGCTTCCCATGTGCAAAGCCAGCCCAGGAGCAGTCAGCAGTGCGGACAAGTCATAGCATTTGTCCTCACCACCCAGAGACTCGAACGTGAGCAAGGGAGAAAAATAAATAAACGGAAACACCTGAAAGAGACCATGTTCATTTCCAGGACTTCAAGGCAAGAGAGAAACCCTCGAGGTGCAGAGCGGAGACATTGTCAGGGCCTTGGAACATGGGCCAGGTTTCAAAAGTCACAGCAGAGAGCCGGGCACGGTGGCTCACGCCTGTAATCCCAGCACTTTCGGAGGCCGAGGTAGGTGGATCACCTGATGTCGGGAGTTCGAGACCAGCCTGGTCAACATGGCAAAACCCCATCTCTACTAAAAACACAAAAATTAGCCAGGTGAGGTGGCGCGCACCTATAATCCCAGCTACTCGGGAGGCTGAGGCAGGAGAATCGATTGAACCCAGGAGGCAGAGCTTGCAGTGAGCAGAGATTGTGCCACTGCACTCTAGCATGGGCAACAAAACGAGACTCTGTCTTAAAAGAAAAAAAAAAAAAAAAGTCACAGGAGAGCAGGGATGGATTTCCAGGTGGTGGTTAAGGCATGGGCAAAGGTTTAGAGGCAAGCAAGCCTCAGCACAGCCGCATGTCATCCTCCCCTCACAGCTGAGGGGTGGGCGAGGCTGATCATGCATACACAGCTGGAAACACAACCCCAACCGGAACAGAAAGGTTTCTGTTTCTAAATCCTCATTTTCACTCTAGCCTCTGGGGTCACTTCTAGGACCTGAAACCTGCCCCTTTCTTTTTAAAAATTCTGTCCTAGGGGGCTGAGCGTGGTTGCTAATGCTTGTAATCCCAGCACTTTGGGAGGCCAAAGTTGGTGGATTCCTTGAGCTCAGGAGTTTTGAGACCAGCCTGGGCAATACAGTGAGACCCCCATCTCTACAAAAAATAATTAGCCAGGGGTGGTGGCACATGCTGGTAATCCCAGCTACCTGGGGAGCTGAGATGGGAGGATCACTTGGGCCTGGGAGTTTGAGGCTGCAGTGAGCCATAATCTTACCATGGCACTCCAGCCTGAGTGGCAGAGTGAGACCCTGTATCAAAAAAAAAAAAAAACAAAATCTAAAGAAAACACAATCAGGAGAAAGTCTCCCTTCTACTCTTGCTCAGTATTTCCTTGTGTGTCTGCATCTTATTAACAGACATTTAGCCTGTTTCTAGTCTCCTGCTACTATAGACAAGGCTGGAGTCAACACCCCACACACGACATGCAGCAGGTGTCTGAATGGACCCGGCTTCCTGAAGACAGATGACGCTTATTGTGGTCCCTGAGAAGTTGGCCACCACCTGTCTCTGGGGATCCAGGAAAACCAAGAGCTCCTGAAGTCACCAAGCTTCATGCCAGAGAACACTGTGCAGGGCTGGGGACCAGTGACATGGAATCAACAGCCAGCCTGGCTCACAGCTGGGCTAGCACCTCTAAAGATACATTTCTAGAAGTGGGATATTCTGGATTAAAAGATGTGTGCATTCTAAATTTGGGTAAATTTCACCGAATTGTCTTTCAAAAGAGGTTCTACCCGTGCAGATGCCCACCAATAATGACTGAGAGGACATGTTTCACACCCTCTCACCAATACCACACTTTATCAGCCTCCCTTCCTTCCGTTCCTCCTCCTCCTTTCCCTTTCTTTCTTGCCAAAGTTGTCAATCTCACAGGAGGAAAAACTGACCCTGGTCTGGAACAATCCTGTACCAAACACAGAAAATGATGTTCAGCTAATAGGAAGTCCAGGGAAAAAGAAAACAGTAGGAGTTTAAAAATCCCAGAGATAGCTGCCAGGTGTGGTGACTCGTGCCTGGAATCCCAGCACTTTGGGAGGCCGAGGTGGGTGGATCACTTGAGGTCAGGAGTTCAAGACCAGCCTAGCCAACATAGCGAGACCCCCGTCTCTACTAAAAATACAAAAATTAGCTGGACATGGTGGCGCACTCCTGTAATCCCAGCTACTCTGGAGGCTGAGGCAGGAGAATCGCTTGAACCCTGGAGGCAGAGGTTGCAGTAAGCCGAGATCATACCACTGCTCTCCAGTCTGAGAGACAGAGTAAGACTCTGTCTCAGAATTTAAAAATCCCAGAGATAGTTGAGGGAATTTGTTCTGAAATGGTCCAGAGAGAAAACAGAGGAACCGGACCAGGATCCTGAGGACTCAGAGGACCTGCCTGCCTTGCCTGGGTAGGGCACAGCACCCGCCTGGGACTCCCACTGGCTGAAGGGCTGTTCCCTCACACAGGAAGCTGTGATGAAGGGGTTTTAGATCTGTCTGGAATAAAGGGTCCATTCAAATCTTGGAGAGACTCTGTGGGGACCGAAAACTGGTGAGAAGATATTAAAGGGGGGTTGGCACATCCCAAGTTCAGAGATGAAGACATTTCTGCAGCCCTGGACAGATAAAGATGAGGCCAAGGAAGAGGATGAAGCTGATAGCTGCTCTCTATGGAGTGCTGTGTGGCTGACCTGGTTATACTCACTTCCCATACATCATTTCCTTTAAACCTCAAGCACTGCTAATATCCCCATTTTGCAGATGGGGAAATTGACGTCACAGGCATTCAGTAACTCACCTAAGGCCACACCCCCACGTTCCTTAGGCAACAGATGGGAGCTAAGCATGGGGGCCAGAGGGACAGTAGGGGTAGTAGCAGCAATTCACTTTAGCGCTGGTTGAATGTGAGGTTCCTGCAGGGAATCCACATGGAGGGCCCAGGAGGAGGTCAGATCAGCGGGTCTTGGGCAAAAGCCAGTTTCCTGGAGTTTCATCAGACGAGGGAGTGAAAAGGCAGAGGGAGCAGCCCAGGATAAATGCCCTATTCTCTACACACGGACTCAGAATCACTTCTCACACACACGTGCCTCTAACCACCCACTGCTTGTGCCTCTGGCTTTGTAACCTCAGACAAATCCCTCCCTTTTCTCAGCGTGCTTTCACATCTAAGATGCAGAGATGACCATCCCTGCCTTCCACGGTGCCCAGTAAGGGGGAGGGATCATTAGCATTATTACAATATTTCCTGTACTTGTCAGTCTGGCAAACACACTCCCTCCAAAACTTCAACCTTCCACCTGCCAGTAGCTTCCCCTTCCTCCCAGAATAAAATCCATAGCTCTCAACCCGCGAGGCCTGTCTCCTCCATGCTCCCTTTCCATGACGCCGCAGTCATCACTCTCAGCCACACCAGACCTCTCTTTGTCCTCCACACAAACCACGTTTCCTCCCAGCTCTGCCCTGCATGCGTGCTCTTCCCTCTGCCTGGAATTCCCTCCCATGACTCTCTTCCTCCCAGTCTCAAACCCAAAGTCACTTCCTCAAAGAGGCTGGTCCTGACCACCCCGTCTGAAGCCCGTCCCTATCATCACTTCGTTGAACGCAGCAGTTAAGTCTCCACCCCCACATCTGAAATTCTCATCATTTTCTGGTTGACATTTGATGAACAGCCTTCCCCTTGCAGAGCAAGCTCTGCCAGCGGGGAGGCCCCATCCATTTGGTTCACTGCTATGTCCCAGCACCTAGCACCAAGCCTAGCTCACTTGACATGCTCAGTGGATATCTGTTCAAAGAAGGAAAGGATACCAGGTGATAAGAAACAAACCAAAAAAGCAAATGCTCAAGCAACATGCCCCCTGAGCAGTCCCCGAGGCAGCCAGCCCACCAGCTGAATGCCAAAGGCGGCGGCATCCACATCATAGCATCTGCCCTTCCTGGTCCCTGCAGGGCACTGGGCAGACCGTAAGTCACTTTTCACACATGCCTCGCCCAAGGCCACAAGCAAGGAAGAATCAAGGCTCAGAATCAAGCTTCCTCTGACACCAACTACTCAGCAACATCTTCTGACCCTGGGGCCGCCGTCCTGGGTGCTGCAGCAGGGAACAGGCGGTGCCGTGGGGAGACACTAGTTCCCAGTGGCTTCCCACACTCAGAGTGCTAGGAATGCTTCAGTCCACCAGTAACAATCGTTTTGTAGAGTGGACACTCCTTCCCCAAAACATACACGATGTGGCCAACACTCAGTATTATAAAGCTGTTACTTCTACCAGAGCTGGACACTAAATCCTTCAGATGGTGGTTCTTAACCAGGGGCAACTCTGCCCCCCAGGGGATACTTGGTAGCATCTGCAGATGTTTCTGATGGTCACATCTGGGGTGCTACTGGCATCTGGTGCATCGAGGCCAGGAACACTGCTACACATCCGGTCACACACCGGATAGCCCCTCACAACAGAGAATCAACCAGCCTGAAATGTCAGTAGTGCTGAAGCTACAAGACTTGCTTCAGGAGAAAAGTTAATAAGAAAATGTTTTGAGATTCCTGGACTGACCATCAGGAGAGGAGTTTCCTGAATTTGGGGAAAATCGGCAATAACTGGACATTGAAGGCCTCGCCCTCATTCTGCTTTAGGTTTTCTTTTGTTGTTTGTTTGGGTGTTTTGTTTTGTTTTGTTTTGAGACAGAATCTCACTCTGTCACCCAGGCTGGAGTGCAGTGGTATGATCGCGGCTCACTGCAACCTCCACCTTTCGGGTTCAAGTGATTCTCCTGCTTCAGTCTCCCTAGTAGCTGGGATTATAGGTGCCTGCCACCACATCCAGCTAATTTTTGTATTTTAAGTAGAGACGGGGTTTCACCATGTTGGCTAGGCTGGTCTTGAACTACTCACCTCAAGTGATCTGCCTGCCTCGGCCTCCCAAAGTGCTGGGATTACAGGCGTGAGCCACCGCACCTGGCCTAGGTTTTCTTTAGAGTGCGTATTACCACCTGACATTATAATACATATGTATTTCACTGTTTGTTTCACTGACTAAGAAGTACGCCCCATGAAGGCAGAGACTCTGTTTCACATGCTGCTGTGTCCTCACTGGCACACAGTAGGGATTCAATAAATATTTGTGGAATAAAGAAACTCCTAAGAATATCAAGTCATACAAAATAGTCAACCTCCTTTTGTAGCTGTTTTCTCATTATGATCATACCTATCCTGCACAAAGACCCAAAATCCATTCTCATGTCTTCCACAGTAGCAGGTTTCAGCTGTACACATGGCTGGGTAATATAAATATTAAAAACTACACTTCCCAGCCTCCTCTGTGGCTCAGTGTGGTTACATGACAAGACTCTGGCCAATAAAGTATTAGCTGAAGGGATAAATGTGATTTCTGGGTTATGCCCTTAAAGGAAAGGGCGTGCTCTCCTTCCTCTTTTTTCCCATCCAGGAGCTATCTTGGATGACACGGATGAGGGTACCACCCCGAGAATGGACAGTAATAAGACAGAAAAGGCCTGGGTTCCTGGTACCGTGGGGCCAGCACACCAGCCATGGACTGCTTATCCCTGTGCTGTTACAAGACGAAGAGATCATCTATCTTGTTAAAGTCACTGTTACTTTGGGTTTGGTTACAGCAGCCTCTACATTCTAATCAATACTCCCTAATAACCCTCCCAATAACCTCCCCTGCCTTGCAAGTTCTAACTGCTTTGGAATCACGTTTAAAGACTCCATAACACTGCAAGGAGTATCTCAGTAAGCCGGCATTCAAGAGCTATTTCATGATTTCCCCTTCACACATGTAGGAGATGCAATCCTCAGTTCATATGTAGGATTATTTCCTCCCTGAGGCTTCAGAATATCTGAGTGCATTGCTAAGCCAGAGAAAGAAAGGACAGGAAGTCATATTATTTCAGTCCTTCAAATGATAAGGACAAAAGGAACTACCAAAAAAAAAAAAAAAAACCATTAAAATCTTAAAACACCAATTATGCTTAAATTCATGAGTTCATAATGGTACCCAAAAAACCAAACCAAAACAAAAAAAACTACACACAAACAGCCCTAATGGATCATCACTGTAGGATATTAATGAACCAACCCATTATTTTAACAACTGGTAAATAAAGGGAAAGAATCAAGCATTCATCCTGCTTTTCCTATATGAATTCTATCATTGTTGATGAAGGGAAGTTTCTCTTTATAGAAGTTTTCCAGCTAACAGTAGAGGAAGGGATGGCAGAATTAGAATAGAATATCACCATTTTATAATTCATGCACCACTGGATTAATGGAGCAAGGCACTGACTATCAATCACCAAAAGACAGGGAACCCAACTCCATGTACCTCCTTCAGAAGGATGTGTCACCACCCGTGCAGCAATCTTGCCAAAAACAATTGAATCTGAATGAATGAAGCCTCTCAGTTTGACTGCTAACTTACAGGACATACAGAGGAGAGAGGAACACACTAAAAACCTCATCATGGAGATATAACTGGCAAAAGCCAGACTGAAAAATTTCACAGGATAAACCACCTCATTTTTTCAACAAATAAACTGCAATATAATACTAATGATGAAACCAAAAGAGGATCTTATTATTTAATCTAGAGGAAGAACCTCTAGATTTAATCTAGGGGAAGAACCTCTCCATTAAAACAGACTTAAAAGCATCCGCTTGCAATGCTTGGTTTGACTCTCGACGTAAGTGAACTATAACAAAAACAAAGAAGAAAACACTTTTATGATATTTATATAAGACAACCGGAAGTTTAAACACTAGGTATTTCATGATATTAAGGAAGTATTATTAATTTCCACGTATGCCAGTGGTCTTGTACTTTCAGAGTCCTTTTTTTAGAGATACATGCTATTTATACATGAAATTATAGGATGTCTAGGATTTGCTTCAAAATATTACTGTGTAGCTAGGCACCATGGCATGCACCTACAGTCCCAGCTATGCTGGAGGCTGAGGCAGGAAGACTGTTTGAGCGCAGGAGATCAAGGCTGCAGTGCGCCATGATTGCACCTGTGAATAGCCACTATGTTCCAGCCTGGGCAATATAGCAAGACCCTATCTCTTAAAAAAAAAAAAAAAAAAAACTAATAACAACAAACCCCCAAAACAAAATTACCAGGTAATGAAGGACAACAGAGGATGAAGGTGCAGAAGAAATCAGATTGGCCACACACATTGATAACGGCTGAAGCTTCGTGGTGGGTATGTAGGGGTACCTTGTACTATGCTATAGTTACATATGTTCAAAATATTTAACAAAAAGTTTAAAAATCTTACTCCATTTAAAAATCTTCCCCAGTCACAAGGAGGGGAAGGAAGGAAGATAGAGGGAGGGAACACTTTTGACGCACCCCACTGTATGCCGGTCCTAGATTAGGGAGCCTTGGTTATGCATGGCACTTCCGTAACAGGGGGCACAATTCAAATGCCTAATGGGTCCAGACAGGAACCCTGAATGAGTGAAATCGGTGAAGTCTAAGAACAACAACAAAACAAGTGGGAATGTAAATAACAACGGACACTCCACCTATCAACGGAAGACAAAAGGGAATGGCGGGGGCTGTGGACAGGGCAAGTGGATGTTCCAACTAAAGGAAGTAACCTCTGCTCAGGGTCAGCCTTGGCTTTGACTCCTGGTAGCCGCTATGCAGGAGATGGGGCCCAGGGTGGCTAGATCCTTGGATTTTCTAAGCAAAGTCAGAAATCTCTATTTTTATGTGCAATCCCCGGTTTTTTCAACACTGGCATCTAATCAAAATATTTTTTCAAATACTGTATGGGCCAAACAAAATATCTGCGGGCGAAATGCAGCCCAAGGAGCACCAGTTGGCCGCTCCTTTTCCAAGTGCTGAAGCAGACCACAACTCAATCCATCTGTAAGAAGGCGAAAGGGTGCTTTCATCAATTTTGGGTCAATTCTTTTTTGGGCATTTAATAAAGCTGAGTATTCAAAAGGCACCATCAACTTCCAGAAATCTATAAGAACCGGCTGCAGCACATTTCAAAGACGTCCTCCACGTTGTCAGCTTATGCAACAGAACCTCTACTTTGCCCAGAGTTTTGGAAATTAACAACTAGGGAGTGTCCCTTCAGCTTTCCTGGGATAGTGGAACTAACAGGCTTCAGATGAAACCTATTTGTTGGTTTGCGGACCGCCTGGGACTTAAGTCCAAACTGCTTGCAACAGGCAATCCCACCATAAAACCAAGTTGGGGTGCTCAAGGCTCATCGTAAAATGACCAGAGAACTCTCCACTTTGGCTGCCTTGCCAAGATCTGATTTTATATGACTGTTTAAAGGGATGAGACAGATGTCATCCCCAGGATTTGTTGCTGGGGACCAAAACGGACTTCTTCAAATTCAACCCTCAGTTTGTCTTCGACTTCATCTAGAGAAAGATTCTTGACACCCTGGATGGGCAAAGCAGGCCCCAGCCCTGCCTCTATTCACAGGCACAACTTGACCAGATCCCTGGATCCATAAAAAATTAAAGAGGTGTCAAAAATGCAGCAGAGAAGAGCCAAATAAATGGTTTCATCATTCCCCAGGAAGAAAGCCCCCCCTGCTTTTTCTTTCTGAAAGGGTAGAAAGTAAAAGAAAATTGGTGCTAAAATAAAGTTGAACTAGTTCAGAGCAAAAAGAGAGTCCAGAATGATACTTGAAGGCAGCACACACCCAAACACACCCAAATCTCAAGTCTAGGAATGACTGGTAACCATGGCTACTTCAGGGCAGAGGGGCTTTTGTTTGTTCTTTGTGGGTTTTCCCCCAGGAAAACAAAGCTTTGCCCTTGATCCAAAAATGGGTTTATCAAGGGTGGGAAGGGAGGGAACGCAGAGAAAAATCTAGTATATAAAATGAGTTGAGTAACTGCCACCCAATTCATAGACTAAAGCAACCAAATTCTTTTTCAAGTTCTACATTTCTAGAGAGAAACAGACTACAGCTAGCGCTGATATTAGAAAGTTATGCAGATTTTTTAATATTATAATATTCTGGCTGGGCACAGTGGCTCACGCTTATAATCCCAGTTTTTTGGAAGGCTGAAGTGGGAGGATCACTTGAGTCCAGGAATTCGAGACCAGGCTGGGAAACATAGCAAGACCCCATGTCTCTATAAATAATAAAAAGTTTAGCCAGGCATGATGGCATGTGCCTATAGTCCCAGCTACTGAGGAGGCTGAGGCAGGCAGATTGCTTGAGCCTGGGAGGTTAAGGCTGCAGTGAACTATGAGGACGCCACTGCACTGCAGCCTGGGTGACAGAGCGAGAGACCCTCTCTCAAAAAAAAAAAAAAAAAAAGAGAAAAGAAAATTGAATTATCTTGGGTTCTGGCTGGAATCAGGGAAAAATCCCTTGCAGTTTCCAGCCCCACATGTAATGCTGTTGAAAACCATCACCCGAGTGGTGGCATCACCCTGAAATGAGCGAGGTAGCTGGTACATCCAGCATAGCACACCCACAGAGCAGGGAAGTGAGTCTTAGCCCTGCTGTCCTGTGTTCTAGTAAGAATGAAAGTACGAAGAAGGGCCTTTAAAAATTGGTTATGATGCTGACCTACCCATAAATCTTGCTTAAATGAGCACCTCACTCTTTCACAAGGATAGCCACCTATTACCACAAGAGAACAGCCTCATTTGGAAATTAAATGTAGCATAAACAACTCAGAATAATTAAAAGTGCTGGTTCCGGCAGACGACTGGGAGCCCATGAATGACACTGGGTACTGCCTGTCACTTGGTCCTCTTTTTTAAGAGCCATCTACTTTTGGTGGGACAGATGCTGCTCTGGAATGAGGGCTCCATGGACAGCAAGTCTGGCAAGGGACTTTCTTGTGGTTTGGTGGCTTCTGACCTCCAAATGCAAGTGCATCTTCCTTTAGAAACACTTGCTTTGCAGAATTTCAAGAAGATCACTGAGCGTTTCTGGGTTTGGAGTCGTAGCTCTCTTACATAAGCCAGAAATACGGAGTCCACATCATTCGGCATGAAAGGACAGCTAAGTGGCACAGCTTGAAATCTGACATTCTTAGAAAGGGAGGGGAAACTAGAGAGGGAAACGAGAAATGCCCCCAGAGACAGATACCTGCATACCATTTAGACACCCAGGAGAGGGACAGAGAACAGCTACTAGCTCAATTCAATGATCTTCCAACAGCAACTCGTATAGATTCTGTGGCCTCCTCTGTAGGCAAACAGTTTTCTGGACTTTGACATTTTCAAGGCTTGAACTATCCTTTGCTGAATTTACAGAGGTAGCCTGACCACATACTTCAGAATTCAGGCCACGAGTCAGCCTCCTGGCTCTTCCTCAGAGCCCAGTTCTGCCCCTGCCCCTGTAGCTCATAACTGACAAGAAAGAGGAGGAGGAGGAAAACGTCACTGCGGTTAGGGGAAGAAGAGTGATCAGCAACTACTAAACGCTCACCGTGCATGTCAGGTACTGGGCAAACAGCTTTACAGGACGCTCCCATTTTCATTCTTACAGTAACCCAGAGAGTCGGGCACCATTATCATAAGTGACTTGGCCAAAGTTACAAAAGAGGGCAGTGATGAGGCCAGACCGAGAGCCAGGCAGGATAACCACAGCAACTCTTTGCCAGACAAGTCCTAGAACTAAGGCTGGGCCTTCAGACCAACCATCCCATTCCTGAGAACGGGCCCCCATTGGCCAAATGACAGGTACAGGACAATTCATCAGCACTGTGTATAACAGCAAGTGATATGGAAGTTTCACCCATGGGGGACCTGTGTGTACATTTTACCACCTTTTGAAGTAGAAAAGGGGAAAATAAGAATATGTGTGTATTTGCATAGGCTCGGGATTACATTAAAAACAAAACAAAACAAAACCCTAAAGCATGCATCCTCAAGGTGGATGACATTGCTTCCATGGGGTAAAACTGGTTCTCTCCGGGGGGGGGGGCGGTGTTGAAAAAAATATTCCATATGACAATGCTCTGTGGCCCTGCAAAGGGCTATGGTACATGAACAGACACACAGTGTGTCTATGGCACTGACATTTCATGGCATAGAGATTAGGAAAAAATTATCTTAAAAGGCTCCTGGCTGGGGGTGGCGGTTGGTAATAATGAAACAAAGGTTGAGAAATAATGTTCTAGGAGGTAGAGAAAACCCAGTATTAGAGAGCAGAGCAGAAAGGGGAGACATCTTCTGCTGGATGTCTTTTTCATATATTTTTTCTAAACATAGGAACATAGTGCCTATATAAAGATACATTTTTAAATGAAGGCAAAAAAAAGGATGCTGGCAAAAGCCCTCCCAGCAGGGGCCTGGCCTTTTATTGGTGTCGGCTCCAGGTGGCCGTGTGAGTTAAACTTGGTGCTGGTGGTTTCTGGTGGTTACTGCTGTACCAGCAAGGCCTACATTGAGATACTCAGACCGGGCTCTCCAGGTACCCACAGCCTCTGGGCCACTAGGCTGGGCACCTGCCTGGCTCAATTCTCATCAGCACGGAGACTCCTGCGTCTCACCCTCTGTCGGCACCAGGAGGCCCAGCTCTGCCGGGGTCATCGTGGCTGCCGGGCTCACGGCAGGGCTCTGCGGCGACTAGGCTCCGCATGGGCTTTGCACGCCTCCCCACACAGGAGCCGCTTTGTCCCAGGCTTGCCGTGGGCACTGAGGGGCCCCAGTGAAAGATCCCTGAACTGCTGAACAAAGCAGGCCAGTTACAAAACACTTTTCCATTGCTGGGTTCCTTTCCCTGCTTCCTGAGCTTTGGAGGGTGGGTCTCTCTGTTCATTCCTCTCCCGCCTGTTTCTCACGCATTGGTGCACCCAGCTTCTGGACAGAGCCTTTTCAAAGCACACCCATGGCCCCTCTGCCAGAGGCACAGCTGGCAAAACCTGGGCCACTGGTCCACACTCCTCCAGGGAGCCATGGCAGGGGATACACTCATTGGAGTTCTCAGCAGCCCTCGACGAGGGCATCATCTCCCTCATGCAGATACACATCCTGAGGTCCCCTGGAGGAAGCAGGGGGAGGGAGCCTGCTTGGGCGGTGCCCTGGGGCTATGCCCACTCATCTACCCCATGGAAGAAGCAGGGCATGAGGGTGAGGAAGCCCATCTCCAAAGATCAGAATAGCCCATTTTTTTCTCCTATACAAATATATTTTTAAAATTTGAACCATGTCCTACAAGAAATCAAGGCAATTAAATTCATAAACAAGGCTGGGCATGGTGGTTCACGCCTGTAATCCTAGCACTTTGGGAGGCCGAGGCGGGTGGATCACCTGAGGTCAGGAGTTCGAGACCAGCCTGGCCAATATGGTGAAATCCCCTCTCTACTAAAAATATAAAAATTAGCCGGGCATGGTGGCGGGCGCCTGTAGTCCCAGCTACTCGGGAGGCTGAGGCAGAAGAACCGCTTGAACCCAGGAGGCGGAGTGTGCCGAGATCATGCCACTGCACTCCAGCCTGGCCAACAGAGCGAGACTGTCTCAAAAAAAAAAAAAAAAATCCTAAACAAATAAAACAGCAGGTCACATTTATGGAAGATCCCTTTTATGACATGCACTAACTAATCATCCTCAGCACAGCCTTTGAAGGAAGGAACTGTGATTGTCTCATTCTATAGCTGAGGACACGAAGGCACAAGGCATCGAGTAACTTGCCCAAGGTCAGAGTCAGTGATGGAGCTGACACCCAAGACACAAAAGAGTCATGAAATCTGACTTCTGTTTGTACAAAAAGGCAACATGAATCTCTGGAGTTAGAAGGCAGGATGGTGGTCACTTTTGTAGAAGGGAAAAGGGTATCTGGGGGCTTCTGGGGTACAGACAAGACTCATAATCCAGGTGGCAATTCCATGGGTGGCCCACTTGTGAAATATACAGAATGCACTACTGATTTATGAATGTGTACATAACTAAGTACTTTACATGCAGAACAGGGCAGAAGTAGATTTAAGAATGAACACACTGATTTGTACCCTTCCTGCACACATCAATGTATTCTTACACACACGCACGAGCTGCTGTCCTCACAAGCCACTGCAGGGGCTGCAGCCATCACCGAGACCACATCCTTTCTTTTCTGGACAGTTCCAGAATGGGGTAAAACATCTCCTTGGAGTCCCAGACCACACCCCTGCCCCCATGTTCTCTCATCTGTGGCTGAGTCTCTGGGCGGCTGTAGTAAGCTCTCTACTTCAAAACCTGTGGTGGGTTTGGTGGTGAGATGGCCCGATGACCTCTGCACCCCCAGTTCAGCGGTGGAGTCGGCGTGGCTCCTAGAATGCACCACAAGGGCACTGGTAAAAGTCACCTCTGAGTCCACTTTCCCCAGCGCCTCTCCCACTCGCTTGCGGCCTGAGTGTTAAAAAGTGCAGCCGCCCCTCATTTTATGCAAGGGCAGCGCTGAGAACTACCTGTGCACTGATCACATTTTGACAACTCCAGCTGCATTTTAAGTAACGGCACTCATGGCAGGGCATGTGGGGCACACCCCCTGTGAAATGCACCGCCTTCCATCACGCTCCTGTCACGGGATTCATTTTCAAATTCACTCATCTCCCTTTTTTCAACCCTTGCCTCCCTATAGTCCATTTTGCAAAGACAGCCAGAGTGATCTTTTCAAACAGCAAATCAAACCACGCTGCACTGCGGCTGAAAGCCTGCAGGGGCAAGCCCACATCTCGGAGTTCATGGCCTCCGCCACCTGCGTTCCCTCTCCCTGAAACACTCTTCCCTCAGACCTCCCCAGGTCTGCGTCCATCCCCAAAGGCCGCCTCTTCAGAGCTGCCTTTCTGTCCACTCATCTGCAGGGGCCAACCTTGCCCCCAAACCAGGCAGCCACCCTCTTGCTCCTAACCCCGTGGAATTTCCCCTGTGGCTTTCATCGCTGTCTGAATTTTGCTTGCTTACTTACTGCCCTCAACGCTAATGTCTATCTCCCTTACCAAAAAAATCACCGCGACAGCAAAGATTTCATTTCATGTGTGCACTAGTGGATCCCCAAGTCCCAGAACAGTGTCCACCACAGAATAGACAGCCAGAAAATACTTGTGGGTGAGAGGGAAGGAGGGTCAAGGACAGAGAAGTCAAGGGTCAAGGACAGAGAGGGAGGGAGACAGGGAAGAAGGGAGGGTTAAGGACAGGGAGGGGTGGGGAGGAGAGAGGAGTAGGGGAGAAAGGTAGGGAAGAATTAGGTCCCAGGAGCACCTACTGCTAGGAGCTGCTGGTGTTCCCCAGGTACAACTTGGGGCCTTAGAACAAGGGACTAGTTACAGAAGGGGGATGACAGCAGAGAGAACACAAGTGACAGTGTACAAACCATATGTTTTTGAAGAACTGTAAGAAAGTGCCTGAATTGGGGTGGGTGGAGAAGCACGGGGCTCGCGGGAGTGGATGCCTTGGGCCCTGGAATATTACTTATTTTGCTTTTCCAAAGTGACTTCTTGAAAACGTCTCAAGTACTCGGAGTGGGGAAAGCAGAAGGAGTGCCTTGGCGTTCCAAGAACTAACGGGGCCAAGCCATCCGGCGTCTGTGTGCAGGAATGCAGGCGGGAAGGGCTGAGATAAAGCACAGATGCCCCACGAGGCAGCGGGGTGGGATGCCCAGACGCGACACTGGGATCACTGGTCAAGGTGCAGGAAACGATAACTCAGAGCCGGGGGCTTCCCTGGACCTGAGGGCAGGGGCAGGATCAGCTTCAAAGATGGTTTGTTTGCACTTGTATGGGGGAGGGAGGACCTGTGTGTCCAATGGTGACTGCTTCCTTTTCCAGCCACAGAACTTTCCCTCGACCCTCAAAATGCATAAGCCCAGCTCTTACAAAGTTCCCAAGGAAAGCCTACTTTGGCAAAATCCCAAGGGAAATAAATGACAAATCAGAAATGCCCACGCATGGGCAGCACAGCAAGCTGGGGTTTAGCACGGGCTCTGTGCAGCCAAATATGTGCCGTATGCGACAGACTCCCTTGGAATCATAAATGAAAGGGACAGAAAAGGATCTAAAGATCGAGGAAATTGCCCCACCAGACACCCGAGGAATGACCCAGGGGATTTTCCAGTTTACTTGTCAGAAATAACACAACACAGCAAACCAAGACGTCCAAATCTCATATCCACAGAGCCGATGGCGGCACATCTGGAATGTTCCACAGATGCACAGGCTAGACAGACTCTCAAGGAGAATCTGAAATTCCAGCAGTTGAGAGACAAAACTGCACCCATGTCTTCTCGGTGGCTACGGTGGAGATGCAGTCTGGGGCTTGCCACTGGGCACGAGCCACCAGAGGACCTGCCCGTTGGAGGGTCCTGGGTTGGGCAGAGCCTTGGAGACAAAGCCGGTGGAGCACTGAACATAACTAGTGGCACTTGCTGCCTTTTGGAGGCCACATGGGTGGAAACCATTCCACTGCCCTATCATGCTCTGGCCTCAGGAATGTGCAGCCCCCAAATTGAGAAGCTGGACTATGGCACAGGGGACAGGGCAGTGCTGCGCTTCAGAGCTCCTGAGTTTCCTTTACGTTATTTCTGCCAAGTATTAGGAAAGGAGCTTCCAGGTCAGCTGTGTAGCACAACTCCCAGGCCTCCATTCTCACAGAACACAGTACAGTCCGGTGTGGACAGCACCACCTGGAGTGTGCAATGCGCTCTCCTTTGTGCTACACCCCCTAGTTTTAGAGATTTATAACGTCCGCTAGCATGGTAAAGACTCTCAGAAGTCCTGTAACAAATAATTAAACCAAAATCAAAACAAAAAGAAAACTTGGTTTAACCTAGTTTTTTCATCTTTTAAAGCCATGGAACCCTCCTTCAGAAAATAGCTCCTAACATCCCATGGGCTGGGGTCATACAGCATATACCTAAATTTCACCTCATTCAGTTCTCTGAGACATCTTCAGAGCCGACTCAGGTTTGGAACTGGCGAGACTCCCCCTCACCACGACTTTGAACCTGCCTGTGTTCAGAAAGGGCCTCAGGAGGCCCAAAAGGGTCTCCGTGCTCAGCTGCTTTCTCTGTAACACAATCTTCTGTGGAAACGGCAAGGACATCTATGAAACTGGGGCTGCCAGAGCCAGTCATGACCACCTCGGGCCACCTGGACATGGGCACCCCAATACCCAAGGCACTCACCATTTGCCTTTAACAAGAGATGGACGGGGTAGGAGAGGCCAGTGTGTTTCTCGCTCTGGAGACCAGACCAGCCCTAGGTGCAGAGTCAGCTGGGGAAAATTATCTGGCCCTGCACAGACACTCATTTATTTATAAAGCACCTCTTCTCCAACACAATTGATCCCCCAAGGCCTCACATGGAGAGGGGTCTGGTTACCAACATGCTTCATTGATCCATCACGTTCTGCCTTAGTTAATTCTCTACATGATTGCCCCCTTGAAAATAAGCACCAAAACTTTATCTTCACCACTGTGAATGTACATTGGTCAAGGATGGATTGTATGCAGGTGTCCCTTTCAAAACACAGCACCATGATCCTAACTCAACCTGTGCTTGATTATTCAGGATCAGACGGATCAATTATTCACAGAGCAATACCTAGAGGTCAGCCTTGTAAGGCATGGGGGGCAGGATGACCCCACAAGAAGTGGACCCAGAGGTCTTGCTTGGTGAGTTCAGGGGACGTCTTTGATCGATTGTCTCCCTAGAGATTGAGTATGCAGAATACTAGAAGTCACAGAGCCCCCAGATAACCTGGCTTGTCAAGATGTTTTATAGAGTAAAGGTCAACAGCCTCTGACTATGCAGCAGAGGATATTTCTGGCACCACAGTGTCTGAAATTTAGTGCCCAGTCTTGATGGTAATTACTGTGGCTGTCTTGAGGCTTCTACTTTTACTTCCTACCCCTTGGCTGGGCTCCTGAGAGTTAATTTTCTGAAATAATTGAGGTTTCAGGGTATATCAGATGCTACTGCCTATACAATACAAGACTGGAACTGAGCATGACAGCCAGTAATTTAGGTTTTTCCTTCTTCTATTAAGAAAAAACTCCAGTCGCTTAACTGTACATTTTAAAATAAGGTAAAGAGTGTCATGGGATTTGCAACTCAATGGATAAATGCTTGAGGGGATGGATAGCCCATTCTCTGTATGTGCTTATTTCACTTTGCATGCCTGTCTCCCAACATCTCATGTACCCCATAAATATATATACCTGCTATATATCCACAAAAAAATTTTAAAAGAAAAGTAAAGATAAAGAAAGTCCAACAGCCTGTTTTTCTGTCTGGATCCCCCAAGGCAAGGCTGCTCTGCTCACCCCACCCTCTCCGACTTCCCAATGCACCTTGTGGCTCCCAGGTGAGTCTCAGCAATGTGGTTCATCCTTCCTCCCTGAGATCCTGGACCAACACCTCATCACAGCTGCTCCACAAGACTACCCTCTGGCCAGACCCCTTGCCCATAAACGGGCACCTACAGACTCACACAAAGCCTCCTCTGCATCTTTTCCTTGGCCCAAACCACCCATCAGCTGGGCTCACCACAGCGGAAGCCCACTGCTTCCTTCCCATCAATGCGCATCTCTGTTCCACCAGCACAGGGTAGAGAATTGCCCGCAGTCTGCCTGCAAGCTGTTCTGATAAAGCCACTTTTCAATGAGCTTTCTTCTTCCTTTTCCTCCCTCTCCCTTCCTCAAATATACAAAAGAGGGCTATAAAGTGGGATTTTTTTTTCTGTACAGGAATGAAAGGAGGTTAGCTTTCCTTCCTTCCTATTTTCTTGGCCTCAGTCTAAGTTTGGCGATTGGAAAGAGTGTTGAAGCAGTTAAATGGACCCAGTTCATGACCCAGGGGATGCCGGGTTGCCCTCATTTGCTTTTTCCATGGGGGTGACTCTGGAGGGGGGCATCTAAAATTGTTACTACTTCCCCTCTGCAACTACTGCTGGGAGGTAATTCTTGCACAGAGCTGGGGGTGGCTTTCAGAGTTGTATTATTCAACCTCCTTAAATTAAAATGGGGACACTGAGGCCCAAAGAGGTTAAGGAATCTGTAGGCCATGCAGTGAACTTCCTGGGCAGAGATGCTTCAGGGCACCATCCTTACAGGCAGTGACAAAACTCAAGCGTCTTACCATCATCCAAGTAGGTCTGGTCCAAGTTCTGCTCCTGTTTAATGGTCACCCCCGCAGGTAATACTTCCTTTTGGTCACTGACCGGGGGTCCGTTTTTGGCGGCTCTTTGGCTCGTGGCATTCTGCTGCTGAATGACTGTGGGGTAAGAACCCGGGCTCAGCCTCTGACCTTGACTGACCGGGGGCGGGCCAGGCCTGGTGGTGCCTGGTGCGAAATTCTCACAGTACATGATGTGCTGGAACTCCTGGTGGCTTCCGCAGCGCAGCTGCTGATTGGTGGGTGAGTAGTGGATCACAGGCGAGGCCTGCTGATTGGTCGGAGAGGGGTGGAGCAGGGCAGAGCTCTGCCCCTGGGAGCCGGCGTGCACCAGCACAGAGCGGTGAGCGTCCGCAAGGGACAGTGGGGCGGCCATGAGGGCCGGCTGCTGGTAGCCCAGCAGGCTGGGGCTCAGGCTCTTGCTCCGCTGGTAGAGTACGGCCGCTGGGTTCTGTTGCTGGTAGCGGGCGTCAGGGGATGAGAGCCCCGTGCGGAACTGCTGGCAGGGAGCCATGGTGGCCACGAGGCAGGAGGGGGACTCGGCCACCATCGGGTGTTGGGGGTAGTAAGGCTGGCTCCCCAGGCCTCCGTGGGTGGGGCTGCAGATCAGAGTGGGGTCATATTCATCCGTGGGCTCCGTCTTGATGGCTGGGACTGGGAGGAGAAAAGAGCACATAGGAGCACCCATGGCAGTGAGCCACGGATGTGCATGGAGGATTCGTGGACGGCGCTTGGGAACATGGCTTTGGGAGTCCATACGGGTGGGACAGACAGTTGGTCCCCGTCCCTCATCAGCCTTGGACAAAAAGTTCCCCGTGCAATTGGCTTAGGTAGGAAACTTTACCCTGGCAATGAACATCCTGAATTATAGATTTCTCCAATATTGGAAAAGTGGCTGGTAGGTCTGATTCAGTCCTGGGATTTTACAGCCTCTTTCTAGGTGACAGCTCGGAGAAGAATGCGTGATTTCAGATGATGCCTCCCCCTCTTTCTACCCCAGCAGCTCCTGTCTCTGCTTGCTTTCCTTGCTACTGCTTATCCCCGTCTGACATGTCATAGATGCTTTACATGCTGATTTATTACCTGAATACGCCCCTCCTCCAAATGTCAGCTCCTCAAAGAGAGGACTTTGGTCTGGTTTTTGATCCTCATGGCCCAAAACAGCACCTGGTACTTAATAGGCACTCAGATATTTTCCAGACAAAGGAATGAGCAAATAGTGACTGTTCCTTTCCTCCGTTCTGTAGTGCTCTGGGGGAATGAGCACTACTGGCTCAAGCCTCAGTTTCCCCATCTGTTACCTGGCAGGAACAATCATGCCTACCCTCACAGGATCATTGGGAGGATTAAATAAGATGTGTGTGCAAAGCACTGAGCCCAGTGGCTGGCATACAGTAAGTGCTCAATGCTTGCTGTCGCTGCTATTCTCTTACTAGGATCATCCATCATGACTACCACTTGTGTTGTCACTGTGGCCATTCCTTTCTCCCTGCCCAGCACCAATCACTGAAATCACTCTTTCCCCAGCATCCATACTAAAGCATTACCAATCCCAGGAGTTGAGGAATCAGTTTTCTTTTTACTGGAGTGAATGAATCAGTAACAGGACTGTGACCAAGTCTGCGTGTGCGTGCGTGTGCGTGCGTGTGCGTGCGTGTGTGTGTGTGTGTGTGGCGGGGGACCTCCAAGTATTGGGGATTGGAGGAGATAAGGAGACTAGGCAAGGCTGTCTCTAACCACAGAAATTGTCCCTTGAGGTGCCATTCAAAGGCCATCACCTCACTCCCTGACCCAGCTGGGAGACTGAGAGCTCACTCCAGCCATGCTCAGCCAGACAAGAGCCAAGGCCGGGGCACAAATGAGAGGAGAGAGCACAGGAAACATGAGCCTGTCTGCTCAAAGGGATTCCTGAGCTGCAGTCTAGAGCCCTCCCAGCGATCTCCCACAGTTTTTGGTCCTGGTGACCTGAACCCTGCCCCTGATAGAGTGTCATGTCAGTCCCAGGACAGCAGTGTCCTCGCAGGGGTCAACACAAAACTGTGGGCACAAGTTAAGCTCACCAAGGCAAGGCTGCCAGGGCACCCCTCAGTTTAATGCTTCCAGCAGCCCAGAGGCTCCCTGAGAAACTGCCACAGGATGGAAATTATACCCTGGGTGATTATCTCCAATTATAGGTTTCCAATCTTGGAAGGTAGCTAGCAGGACTTTCTCAGCCTGGGAAGCCTACAGCCTATTTCCCAAGGGAGAGCTCAGAGAAGCATTTTTAAAATGTAAAATTATGCTTCCCCTGGCTGTTCCTGTCCACCTTTTCTGCCGCCACAATCATAATCCAGCATACCAATAATATCAACGTCATCTATGACCTAAACCCCTCTGTTAGAATGGCAGTTCCACACGGACAGGGATTCTTACCCTGTCGTGTTCACAGCTGTGTCCACAAGCCAAGAACAGTGCCTGGCACTCAAATATTTTCTGGACAAATGAATGAATGAAAAAATGGTACTCATCACCTTTCTTGGAGTTGTACTTTGTGGGAATAAGACCTCCTGACCCTGTTATCCACCAATCACTCCATTAGGCCTTGGGGTGATGACCCACATGGGAGGGGGGTCACATAAAGATTCTGCAGGTTTTAGGGCATAGCCCCTCTATCATGATCAAATCTAAGCCAGGGACAGGAGTCATCCACTTAGCACCCTTCTGTTAAACATGCATACACACACCCTTCTTCTATTCCCCCTTCCCCCAAAGAAAAGTACTAAGGTAATAAGAGCTAATATCACTGACATCAGCTTACTCTGCACTGTGCTAAGGATTTATGTGCATTTAATTTCCAGAACCCTTATGAGGGAGATGCTGTCTCACAGATGATGCAACTGAGGCTCAGAGAGGTTGAGTCATCTGGCCAAAGTTACCTGACGAGAAGCAGACTTCAGGAGTCCTGAGCCCCATGCCTTTACTCCCTCTCAATACCAAAGGGGTCGTCAAAGACCCTCCTTACCTGGGTGGTAGGTAAAGTGCTGAGGCTGACTTCGTTTTCTCTTCCCATTGATGACGTAGAAGTTCACTTTTACAGGTGTGCGGATGTGCTTGTTCCGATATTCAGGGATCTCAACAAAAAGCATGTTCTGGAAGGAAGGAGTTGTCATGAACTTAACTGCAATCATGTCTCAGTTCCTACCCAGACCCTGAGTGCATCCAGGCAGCCCACTGTCTAATGGGTGTTTTGATGTGCCTTTCATAGGTTTCCAGTGGAAATTCAATTTCTGGGGAATTTAACTTCTCAGCAGCAGCAAAGAAAAATACTTCATCAAAATATAATAAGGTGTCACAATTACAAATCAGAGAGCGTGGTGCTCAATAAATGTTGAATTCACTCATTAGTATGCACATACTGAGTACCTGTTAGGTCCAAAGCTCTGGGGGACACTGATGAAGGAAGAAGGGAAAGAAGGAAAGAGCATGAAGTAGGGAAACGTGAGGGGAACTGAGACACTCAGCTGCCTGACAGTCAGTGCGTCACGTGCTTACGGGCTGGCTCTTGTCCTTATCCACTGTGGCTTCCATCTCCCAGATTTGCTGCCCATCTAGAAAAATTCAAAAATGACAGACTTTGAAGGAACTATTAGAAACCAAAGATTTAAGACAAAAACTCACCAACTTCTGTTTATCTTAGCTTACGTATTATGTCATTTCAGTGAGTTGTGTATGCATCAATATGTGCACGTGTGTGTATATATGTATTTATACATATGAATATTTCCTTTTTCCAAAAGGAAGACATGGTGTCAATAGAAAACAAGGCAACATCGTCCTAAGTAAATTAAGGCAGGAACAGAAAACTCAACACCACATGTTCTCATTTATAAGTGAGAGCTAAGCATGGGGTATACACAGACATGAAGATGGGAACAGCAGATATTGAGGACTAATGGAGGCGGGAGACAGGGACCAGGGCAGGGCCCAGCAATCTCCCAGTTAGGTACTGTGTTCACTGCCTGAGTGACAGCTCATTCATACCCAAACCTCAGTGTCATGTAATATACCCATGTAACAAACCACATGTACTTCCCAAATCTAAAATAAAAGTTGAAGTTATATTGTTAAAAATTAAAACAGGCTGGGCGCGGTGGCTCAAGCCTGTAATCCCAGCACTTTGGGAGGCCGAGACGGGCAGATCACGAGGTCAGGAGATCGAGACCATCCTGGCTAACACAGTGAAACCCCGTCTCTACTAAAAAAATACAAAAAACTAGCCAGGCGAGGTGGCAGGCGCCTGTAGTCCCAGCTACTCCGGAGGCTGAGGCAGGAGAATGGCGTAAACCAGGGAGGTGGAGCTTGCAGTAAGCTGAGATCCGGCAACTGCCCTCCAGTCCGGGCGACAGGGCGAGACTCTGCACTCTGCCTCCAAAAAAAAAAAAAAAAAAAAAAAATTAAAACATAAATAATGTTGCCAGCCAAAAAAAACAGGTTCAACACAGAAAACAGCAGAAAAAAAATGGAAACTGTCCAGAATCTACATTCATTTTTTTCTCTGTATCATGAATGTCTGTATTATCTTTCTTTCTTAAAAAAAAAAAAAAAAAAAAAAGCATTATTAAGGGCTGGGCATGGTGGCTTATGCCTGTAATCCAAGCACTTTGGGAGGTCAAGGCAGATGGATCACTTGAGACTAGGAGTTTGAGACCAGCCTGGCCAGCATGGTGAAACCCCATCTCTACTAAAATAAAATACAAAATTAGCCAGGTGTGGTGGCATATGCCTGTAATCTCAGCTACTTGGGAGGCTGAGGCAGGAGAATTGCCTGAACCCAGGAGGCGGACATTGCAGCAAACCAAGATCGCACCACTGCACTCCAGCCTGGGCAACAGAGTGAGATCTCGTCTCAAAACAAGTAAATAACTAAATAATTTTTAAAAGCATTGTTATATGTTATACTTTATCATATGCCAAAGCTGTTAAAAAAGCACCATGACAGGTCCCTGACTGTCCCAGACATGCCTTCCTGGTGGTCTGAGACCATAGGCTTAAAGATGTGGCCCCAAGTCATGAGGGAAGCCAGTGACTTCAGTGGTGTCCTGGCTCACGAGTCACTGAAGAGCAGAAAGACACGAGTGCACCCTCCACCTTTCCTCAGCAGACAGCCTGGATCTCATGTCAGTCCTAACAACTGATGAAGAGGTTTTGCTCAGTAAACTCTCCTGTCCAGAAACAGAACACTACTTCCCCAGTTTGGGTCCAAGAAGTTGGGCCAAAAAAAAAAAAAACCTCTGCATTTGCAAATAATTGATTTCTCTTGCTGACCACCTATACTGGTCATCGGGTAGTTTTTAACCGAAACAAATCATTTCAACAAGTATTTCCAGGATGTTTTGTGGAACACTGGTTCTGAAGGATATTAAATAGTTTTATGAAAGGGGGGAAAAATTCTTTTTTTTTTTTTTTTTTTT